>NC_140961.1:136748963-136818963 GCF_056783735.1 Eptatretus burgeri
TATATATATATATATATATATATATATATATATATATATATATATATATATATATCGGGCGTATAAAAAAGTGTGGTAGATAAAAACATTAGAAAGGAAAAAATAACTTGCATCAAAAACTTTAACATTTTCACGCTCACGCTCACACCGGGGTATCGCTATAGCTCTCTGTTCTTCGAACAGGTGAGCTGACAAACAACATAAAAAACCCAAAGGCCATCGTGGTTTGTTCACTTTGGGGTTCGTAAAACATTCCTGATAATGGCCAACATGTGTGCCCACAACTCAAGAATAGTACCTGATATCCATCACATGTTTGGTATGTTTTCAAGTCTTTTTTTTGCCCTTGAGATCTCGGAAATGTAATTTCTCAAATACATTTTTTTTTTGCGACTTCTGGTTTCAGAGTCGCGGCAGAGTAACAACTGTCCCTGCAACCTCTTCATATCTGCATGTGTGGAGCAGACAGGATGGTGTGCGACACATCCTGTTGGTCCGGATGTGTGTGGCATGAGCCGGCATGGCACGCACACACGTTTCGTCTTGCAAGAGTGAAGTTGTTTCCTCTCGCAAATAAAATCCCTTTAAATTCTTCTTCTTCTTCCCCCCCAGCAACCATCTACTGCTTTAGTGTTCATAATTTGGAGATGGACAGTCAATGTATAAAGCCGAAGGCTGTTCGTTCAACTCCCCCCTTTGGGTCAAGCGAAACGATTTTGGATCGTCCAACGAATGTTAGAAATGCAATTTATTATTGAATTAGGCCCATGAGAAGCAAGCCAGGGTATCCCACATCTCGGGCCAAGGTCAATGCACCTTTGGTGATAACACAAGTTTTGTAGAAAATGGTTAAATTATAATACAGTACTTGTTCAGTGAGAAATGAACGCGATTCTAAAGGTGTAAAATTCTGAACCTCGTTTTTTACTTCTGAAATCTAAAGATTTCTTAAGTATATTGATGACTTCCATCCTCTGTTTATGTGTTTGTTTGTGTGTTTGTGTTTGTGTTTGTGTACGATAACTCGAGAACGGAAGAAGCTACCAATGTCAAATTACACCACGTGATTCATGGCTAGCATGACGGTGATGGCTAGCGCTGATTAGATTTTGATCAAAAATCGGTCAAAGGTCAAGGTCACAGTGAGGTCCAACATTCGATTTTTGATGGTTTGGTACAGAATCATCGGAGAAACTTCTGGTTTGCGTCGCTCCCTTCTCCAGAGACAGCTTTTATTAGACAAGGTCAGAGGTCAAGTTGACGATTTCGTAAGTACCAGTCTACGACTGCTTGTTTTTTGTTTTTTTTCTTAAATAACTTTTATAATGTTGTCACAGTGCACTTACTTCATAGCAGATCACTTGTGCTTAGCTTACATAGATCCTAACAACCTAAAGTATTCAATAAAACCAAAAGAGCATGAAAAAATACTAATGGGAAAGAAGGGGAGGTTGAGAAGGAGTGATGCATCAACAATGTGCCCCAACTTTCTTCCATGTGCGTACGTAATATATAGTTGGGTGTACTGTGCCTCGTCTAAATGGTGAATGTTGATTCGCAAGTGAAAGGAGGGAAATTGTGCTAGTAAGTGGCAAAAACTAAAAGGCAAACACCTTATTAAAAAATAAAAATACAAACTATGCAGTGAAATGTTTAAACTACAATGGCACTCGGTAGAGCGCATAACTCCGCTCCGTAATGTCTGATCCACGAGAACATATCGGGCCCATTACATTTTTGATAAACCGTGCTATACATCGTTTTTGAGCCCCATCTCTCAATGGTGAAGAATCACTGAGAAAATTAAATAATTCTCACATCCAGATTCGGATCTTCAGCAAAATTGAATCAATTCTTCCTTGTCACACACCCAACTTGTCCACAAAGTTTAATCCGAATCCGTCCACAACTTTTTGAGATATCGTGCTATATATGGTTTTTAGCCCCATCTCTCAATGATGAAGAATCACTGAAAAAAAATTCAAGGAGTCAGATCCGTATCTTCACCAAAATCTAATCAGTTCATCCTTGTCACACACCAAACCTGTCCACAAAATTTCATCCGGATCCGTCAACAACTTTTTAAGATATCCTGCACACAAACAAACAAACAGACAGACAGAAAGGGGTGAAAAACATAACCTCCTTCACCTTCGGTAGCAGAGGTAACAAATAAAAATTTAAAACTAAACCAAATAAAATCGAGAAAGATGTCATGAACAGCATGATACTTGCGAAATCCAAACAAACAAGAGTTGCCATAGAAACAGCAATTTTGAAAATTTGACCCATCAAGCGTTTAACTTGATGGAAAGTTGTGCATAACAAATTTAATGGATACATTTTCTAATTGCAGCTTTAAAGGTGTTTTACATATTTCGGATGGCATTGACCTTGAACTTTGACCAATTTTGGCAAAATTTTACACAACACAAGCGAACAAATACGCTGAAATGGTCGTCATGTCAAAATGGCCAAGTCGATTGTTCTGATTCTTGCCGAATCGAATCAGTGATTCAATATGTAAATCCTGTTCAAATTTCAAGTCAATCGGATGAAAATGGACGATTTTAGAAATCTGACCTTGAGACCCACATTTTTGACCTTGTCCGCTTGAGAAACTGGCTGATTGGAAGTGATCAACCAACCATTGATTTCAAAATGCTGGTTGAGCACATTCTAGCAATGCAACCATGACTGTATCAAGTTATCTCAAAAAGTATGCGAGGAAGCCTGACCTTGCTGTGACCTTGACATCAAAAACAATATACTTCGAGCTTTTCACGAGCTCTGCCAGTTGCTTAAGTTTCAGTCCGTTTCAAAAAGTCTGCCAGGAAGTGACTTTAACCTTTGACTGCAAAAAACAATAGACCGATATGGCAGCCATCCCACTCATCATGGCATAGAACAGACACCTGATTGCACAGAGGGATAGCACATGACAGCAGTGACTGGCTACAGGGTCTGATACTTGAGAACCATCCATTTATTAAACTTTCATGGCCACCACCTTGATGTGTTTGCCAGGGCTACGCTGAGAGCTTGCATTTGGCGCTTCAAACTGTTACTTGCTCTATCCCACAGCATCAGTTGTGTTTCGTCAAAGTCGCCCACTGAGCAGGTTGCATTCTTCATTTATGTCCACCAAGTTTTACGAAGGGCACCCGGCCCACAACCCAAGAGCCATACATATCAGCCCCCCCCCCACCCCCAACAGTGGGAGACGGGGTTTTGCAATTGAGAGTGTGTGCGTGGTTGCGTGTGTGTTATTGGTTGTTATCTCCATATGCAGGTTTCAGAATATGGAATGGAGCCCTTCCAGGTCTTGAAGTATCCACCTTCGTGTGCGCGCGCGCATGCACACACGTATCTAAGTTTATGAGCATGAAAGTTGCTGTTGTTCGCTACCTCCACAGATAGGTGGGTTTTAGGAGGCAGAACGGAGACCTACCAGGTCTTAAAGTATCCACCTCCATAAAAGGTGTGTGCGTGTGTCCAAGGCAAAACCTTTTTACCATTTGAGCCTTTGTCCTCAAATTTTCAACAAACTTTGATGATGAGAATATGGAGAACACAAACCAATAATTTGGTCAAAATGTCAAAGTCACAGCAAGTACAAAAATATTCCCGTAGGGGACTGACGATTATTTTCCCAACAGGTGGGGTGAAAATGAGGGATTAGGGGGAAGCGGTCATGGCCCCACATTCCTGAAGTGGTATGGTCATGGGGGAGCACAACTTAAGTTAACAACATGGTGCATATGTTTCATGAAGAGTAGTGTCTGCATCTGGCCGTCATTTTCTGGAGAAGACTTTAAAATAAACGACCTGAATTTGAAGCAAAACCCCACTTTTCAGCCTCTTATCAGGAGCAGATCCGGATGTGGAGCACAACCCCATGAGACCTTATTGTTCTGAAGGTACCCTTGCACCTTTTTTTTCCAAATAGCTTACAATTTTCTCTCAAAATAAGTTGAAATTGACACAAGTATTTGGTCTCTACGATTCTTTATTCCACTGCTAATATTACAGAACCTTTGTTTTTGATTCAAAACTTAATATCTCCTTATAAATGAGAAAATAAAAATAAATGGCATTGACAATTATTGACACCCGAGACTTGATATTTGGTAGCACAGCCTTTGGACACAATACCTGCAGTCAAGCACTTCCTATAGTCATGAATGAGCTTCTGACATCTCTCGACTGGCAGTTTAGTGCACTCTTCTTGTGCAAACTGCTCCAGTTCTCCCAGATTTGAAGGGTGCCTTCTCCCAACTGCTGTTTTCATATGTCCCCACAGGTGTTGAATGGGATTTAGATCTGGACTCATTGCTGCCCACTTCAGAACAGTCCAGCATTTTGTCTTGAACCATTCCTGGGTGTTTTTTAAAGTGTGTTTGGGGTCATTGTCCAGCTGCAAGACCCATGACCTTCAACAGAGACCCAGCTTTCTGACACTGGGGTGAACATTGCACTCCAAAATGCCTTGGTAATCTGATTTCATGATGCCATGCACACATTCAAGGCATCCAGTGCCAGAGGCAGCACAGCAACCCCAAAACACCACTGAACCTCGTCCATGTTTGACTGTAGGAAAGGTGTTCTTTTCTTTGAAGGCTTCATTTTGTTTTCTCGAAACAAAGAGATGATGTGCTTTATCAAAAAGCTCTTATTTGGTCTCATCTGTCCACAGGACATTCTCCCAGAAAGATTTTGGCTTGTTCAGGTGTGTTTTGGCAAACTCCAATCAGGCGTTCTTACGTCTCCCTCTCAGCAGTGGGGTCCTCCTGGATCTCCTACCATAGAACCCCCTTTCATCGAGTTGGCTACGGATGGTGCGAGTTGAAACTGTCGTACGTTGTGTCTGAAGGTCAGCTTGAATATATTTGGTAGTTGATCGTGGTGCTTTCTTCATCATTCGAACAATCCTTCGATCAAGTTTTGTCTTGCACCCACATCCAGGGAGGTTGGCTACAGTGCCATGGGCCTTAAACTTCCGAATAACATTGTGTACGGTGGACACAGGGACATCAAGGTGTCTGGAGATGGACTTGTGGCCTTGAGATTGTCTATGCTTGGCTACAATCTTGTGCCTGTCCTCCTCAGATAATTCTCTGATTGTCTTTCTTTTCTCCATGCTCATTGCAGTGTACACAGTGACACAAAACAGCAGAATGACTCCTTTTCTCTCTTCAAACTGGTTGAATGAGTTATTTTTATATTGCAGGCACCTGCAACTCACCACAGGTGAGTTCAATTCCAAAGTAAAGGAGAATCACCTGCTTGAAATCTAATTATTTCTCACAACTTCTGAAAGGTGCCAATAATGTCCGGGCCATTTTCGGATTTCTCTGTGGAATAAGCTAAGATTTATTGATTCAGCTTTTTTGTTTGTTTTGTTCCATTGCAAACCAAAGAAATACATATGTGGATTCCAAAAGATTTTTTTTATTTTCAACAATGTTCTGGAAAATGGTGCATTATTTGAAAAAAAAGTGTGAGGGTGCCAATATTTTTGGCCATGACTGTACAATACCAAATTTACGTACGGATGGACGGCCAAACACCGTGACCCACTCCATGAGCTTATTTCTGAGAAATAACCAAAAAAAAGCCTTATTAGCACATCTGCCACACAAAGCGAGACCAACAGTTAATTTTCTTATTTATTAATTTTTTTAAACTTTATTTATTTACCATTGAGCTTCTGTCTGTCCAAGTTATAACTTTTTTTTTTCTTTTTTTAAAACCATTTGAGCTTTTGTTATCAAATTTTCAACAAACTTTTTTGAGAATATGGAGAACAATAAATAAAAAGTACAATTTTTTTTTAATCTTGCGCTTCCTTTGTTCAGGTTTAGTTCGAGTACAAAATGGATGTGGATGCGCTTTGCATTTTCAGATGCTTTCTCGTTCAAAGTTCAAGAATTGAGTTGAAGCCGTATTTGGCTCAATAGCTCGTCAGCAACTTAAGCAGAAAAACAAAAACTGCACATTCAGTGAGAGCAGCCATCACAAAGGAAACTTCAGTGGAAATTAGCTACTACACAAGTCAGTTGGACCTTCGCACCTATGCCCAGGCTGTATGATCAATTTGCACATCAAAACCACCATGTGCAACCACCATGATTTACCTGGACTTAACCTGCCCAAGGTCACCATTTTCTGGCTACCAACAAATGTTCATTAAAATCGTACATCAAGTTCAGTACAAACCATCTTGCTGCTTCTCAAGAGCCAGCTCCAATTTCTCCTTTAGTCGCAGCACTGAGCGCAGCTGATCTCCATATTCTGCAAAGGAGAAAAAGCAGAGTGGACGATGAACAGGTGTAACACTGGGAGAGATGCAACACTGTGTCCTTAGGATCCACTACCTTGTGTTCTCCGATCTGTATAAAATGACCCATTCTACAACATGTTAGTCAAAGTCACAATCAAGCCATGACATTGTTCATTTAGATTCTTCAGCTTTGAGTGTGGAAACTTTCGCTGCCGGAGTGAAAAGTGTAACCGGAGTGCATTTCGAGTCGCATGCCCGTTTCAACACAGGAACATTACAGTTGTATATTTTCCAAGAGGAGGCATTTAGGCTCATAACACGGTCATACTCCACATTTTATCCAGAGAATTTAACATCTCGTATCGATAAAGCCTTCCCAGTCCATTAGTATCTCGGATATGCAGTGATGCAAGTAAACAGCAGATCAAATATGACTTCTCCGCATTAAAGTGAACCCCAAAGTCAAGTCAAACTTTGAGCAGCACTGAGCCAGGTAATGGTGTCAGACGATTGATGGTCTGACCTTAACAAAACTTTCAATAATAATTTTCTGATAGAAATGTGATGAGAATCTCGTGAGAAATTTATTTAAGGGTGCATTCCAACTCAACGGCTCAGCAGAAATATTAGGTCTCAAGAAAATCTAAGACCGATCAAAACACGTAATATTTGCCTCTCCTCAATACACCTCATAAGCAGAACCTCACACATACACAAATTAAATTCAATCCCACGTCTCACCACCAAGCCGAGCCTCCAGCCTCTGAACTTGCTCCGCACGACGAGCAAGTTGAACCAGAAGCTCTTCCCTGGAAGCACTGCCTTCAGAAAACTGCACACAAGAACAAGGGATCAAACAATGAGGTAGAACTTGGAATTAAAGCGAACATACAACATACGTACAGGGCCTGAGGTGAACGATGTTCAACTGGGACGTCAGACACTCGTGAAGGATCTTTACACAATTTACAAAAAAAGGTGCGTCATTACTGGATTCACTTTACTGGTGGGCAAAGTACTTACAGTGCCAGTCAAAAGTTTGGACACATCTACTCATTCAAGGGTTTTTCTTAATTATTTTTTTTTACTATTTTCTACATTGTAGAACAATAGTGAAAACATCATAACTATGAAATAACACAGATGGAATTATGTGGTAACCCCCAAAAAAGTGTTAAACAAATCAAAATATAATTTATATTTTAGATTCTTCAAAGTTGCCACCCTTTGCCTTGATGACAGCTTTGCACACACTTGGCATTCTCTCAACCAGCTTCATGAGGTAATCACCTGGAATGCTTTTTTCCATTAACAGGTGTGCCTTGTTCAAAGTTAATTTGTGGAATTTCTTTCCTTCTTAATGCGTTTGAGCCAATGAGTTGTGTTGTGACAAGGTAGGGTTGGTATGCAGTAAATAGCCCTATTTGGTGAAAGACCATTATTTTGTCTGTGCTGTCATCATCCATATTATGGCAAGAACAACTCATGTGAGTGGGTCTGTTTTTCATTGATGCGTTGACCGAGTTTGATGCTTACACGTGGTACGTGCTTGGAAGCCTCAGTGGTGCACGTTTCTGTCTGTGATGTGGCTGATTCGCCAACAAGCGATTAAACTAGTCCGGCACAGCTGAGGGGGTGTGCAGCATTGGGATTCTCATGTGTATACAACTTGTGAATGTCTTTACAGCTGTGGAGGAACTCTGGGAAGGGTTTGAAACAGCAAAGGGTTTACCTAGGGTAGCCTTTCATGGTTGCTTTATGCAGCTTTCTTCAGCTAGAACAGCATGAGAGGAGTCGATATATAGTGCCGAGAGAAAGGCAACACCCTCTTTAAATTTTTTCACCTTTTATTGCCTTATAGCCTGGAATGAAATTGCATTAAATCAAACTTTTTCCACCTTTATTTACAAATCGCAACCCACAACTTCCAAGTGAAAATCAAATGCTACAAGTTTCAGAAAATTAATTTAAAATACAAAAGTAGAATATCTTGGTTGGATGAGTATCCACCCCCCTGAGTTAACACTTGGTGGAAGCACCTTTGACAGCAACTACAGCTGTGAATCTGTTGGGATAGGTCCCTACCAACTTCAGACACTTTTATTGGTCAATATTTGCCCATTCTTCTGTTAAAAAGCTGATGCTCAGTCAAGTTGTGTGGGGAGCGTTGATGGACAGCAATCTTCAAGTCATGCCAACGATTTTCAATTGGATTTAGGTCGGGGCTCTGACTGGGCCACTCAAGGACAATTATCCTTTTCTTTCCTTCGCCACTACAGTGTAGCTTTGGCTATGTGCTTCGGGTCGACATGCTTTAAGGTGAACTTCCATCCCAATTTCAGCTTGCTTGCAGAGGGCAGCAGGTTTTCCTCTGGGATTTTTCTGTATTTTGTGACATCTATTTTCCCTTCTATCCTGACAATTGCCCCAGTCCCTGCTGATGAGAAACATCCCCAAAACATGATACAGCCAACACCATGCTTCACAGTAGGGATGGTGTTCTTTGGGTGATCAGCTGTTTTGGGTTTGTACCAAACATAACGTTTTACATTGAGGCCAAAAAGTTCCATCTTGGTTTTGTCAGACCACAAAACTTTTTGCCACATGGCTTCAGAATATCCGGAGTGTTTTTTTTGCAAACCTCAAACAGGACTCAAGGTGGGCTTTTTGAGTAATGGCTTCCTTCTTGCTACCCTACCGTACAGGCCAGACTTGTGGAGTGCTTGGGATATTGTTGTAACATGCACAGTGACCAGTCTCTGCCATAAAGGCATGTTGCTCTTTCAAACTCTTTGTGGCCTCTCTGATCAGTCTCCTTGCTTTGTCATCCAGTTTAGAGGGACGGCCTAATTTAGGCAGGGTCTTGGTGGTACCACATGCCTTCCACTTCTTAATGATTGTCTTGACTGTGCTCCAAGAGATATTCAAGGCCTTTGAAATATTTTTATACCCATCCCCTGATCTGAGCCTTTCCACAACTTTATCCCAGAGGCCTTTTGAAAGCTCCTTGGTGCTCATGGTTGTCTTTGCTGTGAAATGCACTATCCAGCAGAGGAAGCCTCGAGCAACAGCTGATTTTATTCTGAAATAATCAGAATCACTACAACTCAACACAAGTGGGGGCCAATTAACTTGATGTGTGATTTTGAAGTTGATTGGTCACACCTGAGCAAATTTACAATCCCTATTATAAGGGGGGTGGACATTTATCCAACAAAAATATTCTAGTTTTGTGTTTTTAATTAATTTTCTGAAAGTTGTAGAATTTGTTTTTCACTCGGAAGTTGTGGGTTATGATGTGTAAATAAAGGTGGAAAAAGTCTCATTTAATGCAATTTAATTCGAGGCTACAAGGCAACAAAAGGTGAAAATTTTGAAAAGGGGGTGTACATTTTCTATAGGTACTGTACTTATATAATCCTAGCCACCTGGATTTAATCGATTAGGTGAGAGCTAATTATACACCTCTCCTTCCCAATTTCATAGCCAGGCGATGCACGACGTTATCACCAGGCGCCGAAGGAAGGGAGTACTCAATTTATACTCCATTTGTCTGGACGATATCTCAGCCATCCTTTGAGCTCGGAAGCTGATATTTGGGGACAAAAGTGAAGATGTGGTTTGGCAAAAACTGTATTTTTTAATGTTTTGATGAATCAATTAATTACTTAATTATTACAGATTTATTAATGACCTTTATTTTCTTTCTCATCCGGGCAATATCTTAGGCACCTTTTGAATCAGAAAATCAAAACACAAGAGAGTGCGTAATTATTTCAAGTTTAAAGAAACGATTATAAAAACTACAAGTCTGAAGACGACAATGGTTCACGAGCGGTATTTGACGATGTAAATTGTTTCAGAAGTCAAGGATGAGACAATGTGATAATGTTTGACCAAGTTATAAAAATGATCAACATGATGTGGTACGAGTGACGGGTTATTCGCTGCAAAATGTCGAAAACCCGGTTTCGTTCAACAACTTTCAAAATTTGACCTTTGCATAACCTTTAAAGGTCACAAAACAATGTTGTGGACATTAAAATAAGGAAACAGGATACGTGCTATAGCTTAATGGAGTTAGTTCGTCGAAGAAGGTCGAAAACCCGGTTCGATCCCCACAACTTTGAAAATTTGACCTTTGTGAACTTTAAAGGTCAAAGATTATGACCTTTGGTGCAAAACTTCCTCTGGAACATTCCAGGAACAATATAACGTCATATAGACTATATGGCATTTCGCACTCCTCGGATTATCCATACTTTTTGATGAAATCAGCGTAAAAACAAACTTGAAGGGGGCGCCACGGGCAAGGTGTTCGACATTGAGCAAAATGGTTTCAAGACTTTAGGTGGGGAATGACCTCAAGATTATGCATAAAAAATATTGTCACCCTAGCTCTCAAAGTTTGGGCGGTCGTATGATTTTTATGTCAAAAATCGCAATTTTCTAAGTTCGTGACCTTGTGACCTTGACCTTGGGACGAAAATGAAAAATCGAGCTCCGTGGGGCTATGCAGGTGCCATTGGGCTAACCAAATACCGAAACCCCTGCCAGATTCGACAAACCCCCTCGGAGAAGATGCAACTTGAAACCGGCTACCCCCTAAAAACACGTTTTTGGGCGTGGCTCCGCCCATAATGGGTGCAGCACGCCCATTCTCAGGAAAACACAACTAGATCATGATACAAACCTCCCACCCAAATTTTATCAGGATCGGATCAAAACCCATGGAGCTATGCTTGGGACAGACAGACAGACAGACAGACAGACACACACACCCATAATGAATATAGTGGTCACTTACTGACTTGTGAACCAATAAAAGCTTATCGCTGAAGAGATTGCTGCCACCGCACTGCCGGTTGTTTCATGAAGTCTCTCAGATGGGAACACGAAACAATGGAAATAAAAGTGCTAGAAAACTAAAGTTAAAATTAAATTTTCTTCTTTCACAAAATATAGAGAAGAGGAACCAAAGAAGTTTTGAAACAACCCTATAAATATATAAATATTTCCATGTGTGCTTATAAAGCAGGAAATGCAAAGTGTCTGTCTTTCATTCTTAACAAAAGTCTAATAACAAAAAAGTTCAAAATAAATAAAATCAAAGCTCTCAAGACAAATGAGAATATAAATACATAATTATCTCTCATTATAAAAGTGATTAATAACTGCAAGTGTTCATCGTTGACGAGTCCACCACCAACAAATCACACAATGAAACGTGTAAAGCAAAGCGACACGCACGTCCTGGTAACATCAGAGGTAGTGTTAATCATACATACTCATTCCCCAATATGAGATTGCTGAATTATTGACTGGTTGTTATGGATACCAATAAATAAATAACGAAGGACACACCACAGTTCCCTACAGCAATAGATGCTGTTCTGAACTGGGTAAAACCTGGTTATATTGGCCTGATGAATGACAAGGAAGTGAAATCAAATCAGAATCTGTTTTAGTTTTATTACCTCTGCTACCCAAGGTGAAGGAGGTTATGTTTTCACCCCTTTCTGTCTATCTGTGTTTATCTGTGTGCAGGATATCTCAAAAAGTTGTGGATGGATCCGGATGAAATTTTGTGGACAGGTTCGGTGTGTGACAAGGACGACTGATTAGATTTTGGTGAAGATCCGGATCCAGATCCGACTACGAGAATTTTTAAAGCGATTCTTCACCACTGAGAGATGGGGCCAAAAACGATACATAGCACGGTATCTCGAAAATGTATTGGACCAGATATGTTCTCGTGGATCAGGCATTGCGTGGCGGAGGTATACGCTCTACCTCGTGCCCTTCTAGTTTTTAGAATGTCGCCTCAGAGGATAAAAGCTAAGAATTTCCATAATCGCATCCAGGAAGCAAAGATGAGTGAGCAAATTATGGAATGGGGGGGGGGGGACAAAACCCAAACATAGTTTGATATGGACCAACAGTCAGATAGAACATGGGTTGCAATGCTCGAAGAATAACGCAGACATTTAAATCACACACACACACACACACACACACACACACACACACACACACACACACACACACACACACACACACACACACACACACACACACACACACACACACACACACACACACACAATGAGTGTGATGGGTCACCAACCATGAATTAAGGGGGCGGGGGACATGTGAGCAGGATGCGGCATTCACGGTTTAACATTGAACCAAGTGGAAGGGGGGGGGACGTCAGCACAAAGGTTTTGATATATACATAAATTAGTTATTTACTTCAGATACACATCACTGTACACCCCTTCCGGGTCTCCAGGTACAAAAACTTCAAAGCCGTAAACAAAATGGCGGATCACAGAGGGGTTCAAAAAGCTGAGAAAGAAATAGACTTATTCAGGTTGTTGTAAATATTTTTCAGGCAAGCCATATTTTTTTTAAGGGGTACATGGCACACCACTCTGGTATATTCTCGCTTGGGGTGCGATACATCCTTACTTCACGGACCGATGTGTTTGTTTGTTTGTTGCACTACTCCTCATACAGTTCGAAGCCGATTACATCCAGACTTGCTATATGGGATCATCATGACCCTAATTAGTGTATAGGGGTGTTTTTATATTTGCTGGTGGTCTTAGGGGAAGAAGACGCAAATTGTCTTGGTAAATGTGTATAGTGTAGCGTCCCTCCAGGTGGGATTGGGTATTACAAGCTGCCACCCTTTACAGTACAGTACAGTATTCCTGTCCACACATTTTTCAGTGAAACAAGGCATTTTGCATTTTAAGCAGCAGGTATGTTTTTGCTTCATGCAGATAACCCGGGTTATTTTCTTTATTTTCGGGAGTGATTGAGGCAGCTATCATTTGCCTATACACTGCCCAAATAAAGGTATGTATCAGAAAAACGTGTTGCACACTTGGAAGAAGATCGCCCAGAGGGCGAGTACTCTGCTAACTATATATAAAATGTGTGGAGATAGTTCAACATTTGATTTTTTTAATCTTTGAAAATACAAGAAAATTGATTACAGCATACTTCAATCTCTATATCTATCCCTCTCTATTCCTGTACCACCCATGTACTGCACATACTTTCCTCATCAATATGGTCACACCTTGATGCCATCTGCAGTCAATTTTTTGGGGGGAAAAGTCAGCAGCTATTTCAGCACACATGCTTTGATATCTTCATCATTCATAAAGTTGATCTCACTCAAATGGCCATGAAAATACCAAGATGACACATATGGAGGGGCTGATATGGAACTTCCCCAACCATCTGCCATAGTAGAGTATTCAGGTTCTATATCGTCTGTCAGAGTAGATGTACCTTACACTCAACAATGTTCAATTTCAAGTGCGAATCAATGCCCATTTCCACATTTACAACGATGACATCCAATTATTCTGCAAAAATAATCTGATGAGCCTCCGACCCAAGCTGTCCAACATGTCTAATGCTTGCTTGAGTGATAGCAATTGATGCAAGGCAGTCTGCTGAAGATCACTCACCAATTCGGTGGTGTCATGGTGAGACCATCCGCTCCATGTATGGTAGGTAGGTGGTGCAATTAGCCCCAGGTCGAGTCATATCAAAGGCTTTAAAAAAACGGTATGTACTACTGCTTCCTTGCTTGGCGTTCAGCATTTAAATGGATAGAGCACAGACAATCCCCAGAGGTTGGCATCCATGGGGGGAGGAGGAAATTAGTCCGAAGAAAATACTCCACTGAGAATGGTGAGAAATCTGACATTGCCAGGTATGTGTGTCCACTATGAGCCTTAGATCATGTATGTGTGTATATATATATATATATATATATATATATATATATATATATATATATATATATATATATATATATATATATATATATATATATATATATATATATATATATATATATATTGTGGACCCGGGGTTGGGGGCGAATTACCTCGGGTTCCCACCAGACTCTCCGGAATCGCAGGCCGTCACACATGGATAACTTTGTGATGTGGCGGGTTGCTAATAGACCGCGAACGCCAATAACTCAACTACGTAACTTAGGGTCCTCAGTCTAATAAATACAGTTTAGCGAAAGGTCACGTGATCTAATTACCGTGGGACACGCCCTTGGTAGGCACTTGCTCAAACCGGATCACCTTACCAGATCAGATGCAGCCGAGCAGAACTGCCAAGCACATACCGGCTAGGAAACAGATCGTCGGGGAATAACGTCCCGGCTAAACTAGGGTGTGGGCCATGCTGGACCAATGGAAGAAAACATGAAAACGAGCTGGGAACATTTCTATACAATGCATTTATATACAACCAAGCGAGGAAAAGTACGTGGTGCAGTGATCATGGGGTTTCATTTAATGTACAGCAGGGGATAGCAAGGAATTTGTGGGGTGGGGCAAAAGGCAATAACTTACAAAAGAAGACACAGAACAGGATTATCCAGACTATCTTCAACAGTCTTACTTAATCTAGGACAGGCGCACGCACGCACGCACACAGCCAAGAAAGAGGGAGAAAGGTGAGGATGAGTGCCCTCTAAATACCTGGCGCGGTCGGCTGACCAACGTGGACCAGGACGCTTAACGAGGGGTAGTTGGAAAGATACTGGTGTCTACGGTGTGGTTGTGGGGAGATGCGATGTATGCGACGTGAGGGGTGCGGTGTCGTGCCAGAGGAAAATGGGATTGCGAGTCAGTACACGTTCTCCTTTGTGCATCCACAGAAAACGGGATAGAGGGGTGTAAAGAAAGAGAGGGGAGAATGGAGGGGTGTATATAGAGAGGAGAATAGATGCGTGAGAAGGAAGATCCCTTACCTAGCCGTGTGAAGGTCTGCATGTGTAGCGTGTATCTCCGTGGGTTGCGCCGCCTGAGCATTCCCACCTCGTGATATGGCGCATTATCTCCTGCCTATTTATTCGCCGGGGCTCGTGGCAACGTGCACTCCACACTGGTCCGTCGTCCGTGGCCGGCGTGAGTCCGTCTGGCTTTGTTGGGGTGGCGGGACATCGAGAGCCTGGCAGAGAGTCCACTGTATGCTCTTGAAGGACAGCAGTCGCACAAAGATGATATTCTCAAAGAACAAGCTCTCTTTTTGGCTACGCGCTACCCTCTTTTATAAGCCCCAGGCGAAGGGTGGGGCAAGGACTGGAAAGTGACGCGCTGTGGCCCAAATCCTACTCCTCCATTGGGCCACAGCGGCCCCAGCCATGCCCCGCCAGGCTCTGGGACCCGAAACCGGCTCAGATGCCGACCAGCTTCGGCACGGCTCGGAGCTCCTGACTTAACACGGGGGCATGCTCCCCAAGACACACCCCAGCCCAGAACTTGCACCGAGTGTAGTCTGCATGTCAGATGGTAGCAGACTTTCTTCGCCACCCAAGGGCTTCTTCACGAGCCAAAGCGCAAACCCAGGACCCAAACTAAATCCTGGATTGCCCTTCCCGCGACCCCTCCTCGTTGTTGTTTACGGTCTTGCCATGGTCTGATGACTGGATGAGGGCTGTAACAATTCCGGACGCTCACCCGGGACGTTCCTGGTGAGATGCGATGAAGCTACATAGCGTCTGTTGCATTGTCGAGCATCTGCATAATAATTTAATAATAATCATAATAATAATTTAAACAAACATCTGATAGGTGGGATACATATCATGAAATTGTACAGATGGTGTCCAGTGAATTTCAGCTGGTGTGACGTTCTCTTTCATAAGGAACTAAATTAGAGACCTATGTTCCACAGCACACATGACGACATTGGCAATCATCTTGATTTTAGCCCTGAACGTTTTAACCAGCATTATCACTTCCTTGCTCAAGGAAGACAACGTTATTGGATAACATTTCAGCACTGTACTATTATTATTACAAAGTTTAAAAAAAAATAAAAACATCGAGATCAACCTTGATGAACCGCCTTTGTACATATATGACCTTCAGAGCTAGAATATGCCGTTTTGCATTTTAAATGCTTTATAAATACGTGAGTTACAAAAAGGAAGAGGGAAACTCAAAAAGATGACTGAAAAAGTATGAGAACTCACAGAATCTTCACCAGAATCAGCACCAGCTGAAGCCAGAGACTCGCGGCTGACTGTCCGAGGTACACGAGTCGCAGAGCTGGGACTCGAGGTTCGCATTCCGTCTTCATCTGCGAGTCGCTTCTTTAACCGAGTAAACATCTTTTGTTTGTTTGTTTGTTTGTTTGTTTATGAATGAAGATGAACGAGTGGAAACCTTCGTTTAATTTTAAGGTAAAAGTTAAATATCTAATATCCTGTGTTGATAGCAGGGAGGTGTCCAGGAGGAGCGGGGAGGGATAGGGGGGACCAGCAGGAGCGGGGAGGGATGGGGGAGATGAGCAGGAGTGGGGAGGGATGGGGGGGGACCAGCAGGAGCGGTCGGTGGGGAGGCACTCAATGCGCAGTGACAGTAGAGAGTGAATAGGATGAATGAACAGAAAATGAAAATATTTTAAGGTTTAAAAGCTGCCTATTTTTGTGTCAGGGTTTGGGAACAGCAATTGAATTGCTGCCGATTCGATATTTCAGTGAAAAGGCTGAAAAACAACCCACAAATCAGTTGACATTGCTGTGGATGCTGTGGACAGGCAAGAGGGAGGAAGGAAAGATGACAGAATTAGAACTCAGGCCATGGTTAGACAAGTCAGCAAAAAATTGCTAAAAAAAAACTAAAAACAACACCATATGGTGTGGCTGGAGGAATTAAATTCGTGCACATTGTTATTGTCAAAAAATGAGGAATAAAGAACTGACAATTGATGGTGGTGGTCGGATGGTAGTTATCATTTCTTGAAGGGCGACTGTCGCTGATGCAGTGCCCCTCGAGCAGTACACACACTGGAACTGGTACTCATTTCGCCGACCTCGGAAGGATGACGGGCTGAGTCAACCCCACCTGGTGTTTTAATTCAGCGGCCGACGGGGCTTGAACTCAGGACCCTAGGATCCCAAGCCACAACCCTAACCACTGACTCAACACCAGGCTTGAAATTGCCATATGATACTCCAACTCTCAAATATACATTCCCTCTAATCCCAACAACGTTCATCCGATGTCCGTCCATCTGTCCGTCCCACACGAGAACTCCACTGCCACCGTTGCTGCCGCCAATGCCATAGTCTTAAATCCCCTTTCTGCATCCTGTAACAGGGGCACTGCATCACCAGCACAGTCGTGCTTCAAGAAATGATGCAACCAGCAGTCACAGGCTGCATATGCAAAACCACAACTTCAACGCCCACACCATTCCCTGTGCGTACGTAATATGTAGTTATCACCAAATCTGGGGGGGGGGTGGATTGGTTGGATTTGAAAGAGTCCGACACAAATACAAACCGTCGTGTGAAGCAAACCCTGTCTACCTGAACACACCTGTGGACATTTTCATGGAAGCGTTTGAAAAATAGGATTAAAAAGTTAGTCCTTAATGCGCGTCCAAGAATAACGGACAAAACGCCGGACAACACGATAGAAACCGCTTCACGTTCAAGACTTTAAATACAAACCCATTGAGATCCGAGAAGGGCCGAGCTGGGTGGGTATCGCCAGAACTACTCGTCTCGGATTTAAAACGATTCCACATTCGAGTCACCAATCCTTGCATCAGTGTTGTTGGAAAAGAGCTCAGATCTACGGGAATCTATATCGGACACGTATTCAAAACTATCTCCATTTTGGCAAAATAAATGAGGTTTTTTTTTCAGTTACCTGGTGACCAATACTTCATTATCCAGCGAACAGATGAGTTTATTTGTTCGTTAGCAATCGAATAAAACGTTCTCGTCACCTATGCGCAGTTACTTCTCGTTAAGAGATACGTAACATAAGTGTTCGACAATGGAGCCAAAGAGATAAAAGGAAGATTATTATTCACACAGAGGTGCGAGGGGTGAAGAATCACAAATTTTACCCTCGACTCGAAAGAAGGGATGATTAAACAACCATCCTGACGTGGCAACGTCAGAAACACGAACGAGGCCGCATCGTTCCGGCCACATTGGTTTTCTCACATGAACGATGCACGAACGGCGACTTCCCAAGGTTCAGGTGAAAGGGACAACGTCTGTCACTGTTGTGGCGTCAGGAAGTACAAAGGGCGGTTATACCGGAAAAACCAAAAAGTCATACAAATCACCTCCATCTTGGATGAAACGTCAACCAAGCGACAATCAAAGGCACATTCACACGACAGGCACTCTACTCACTACTCAATTCAACATTCTCACTACAGGTACTCTACTCAATTCAACACTCTCACTACAGGTACTCTACTCACTACTCAATTCAACATTCTCACTACAGGTACTCTACTCAATTCAACACTCTCACTACAGGTACTCTACTCACTACTCAATTCAACATTCTCACTACAGGTACTCTACTCAATTCAACACTCTCACTACAGGTACTGTACTCACTACTCAATTCAACATTCTCACTACAGGTACTCTACTCACTACTCAATTCAACATTCTCACTACAGGTACTCTACTCACTACTCAATTCAACATTCTCACTACAGGTACTCTACTCAATTCAACACTCTCACTACAGGTACTCTACTCACTACTCAATTCAACATTCTCACTACAGGTACTCTACTCACTACTCAATTCAACATTCTCACTACAGGTACTCTACTCAATTCAACATTCTCACTACAGGTACTCTACTCACTACTCAATTCAACATTCTCACTACAGGTACTCTACTCACTACTCAATTCAACATTCTCACTACAGGCACTCTACTCACTACTCAATTAAACACTCTCACTACAGGCACTCTACTCACTACTCAATTCAACATTCTCACTACAGGTACTCGACTCAATTAAACATTCTCACTACAGGTACTCTACTCAATTCAACATTCTCACTACAGGTACTCTACTCAATTCAACATTCTCACTACAGGTACTCTACTCAATTCAACATTCTCACTACAGGTACTCTACTCAATTCAACATTCTCACTACAGGTACTCTACTCAATTCAACATTCTCACTACAGGTACTCTACTCAATTCAACATTCTCACTACAGGTACTCTACTCAATTCAACATTCTCACTACAGGTACTCTACTCAATTCAACATTCTCACTACAGGCACTCTACTCAATTCAACATTCTCACTACAGGTACTCTACTCAATTCAACATTCTCACTACAGGTACTCTACTCAATTCAACATTCTCACTACAGGTACTCTACTCAATTAAACATTCTCACTACAGGCACTCTACTCACTACTCAATTCAACATTCTCACTACAGGCACTCTACTCACTACTCAATTAAACACTCTCACTACAGGCACTCTACTCACTACTCAATTCAACATTCTCACTACAGGTACTCTACTCACTACTCAATTCAACATTCTCACTACAGGCACTCTACTCACTACTCAATTAAACACTCTCACTACAGGCACTCTACTCACTACTCAATTCAACATTCTCACTACAGGTACTCGACTCAATTAAACATTCTCACTACAGGTACTCTACTCACTACTCAATTCAACATTCTCACTACAGGCACTCTACTCACTACTCAATTAAACATTCTCACTACAGGTACTCTACTCAATTCAACATTCTCACTACAGGCACTCGACTCACTACTCAATTAAATATTCTCACTACAGGTACTCTACTCACTACTCAATTCAACATTCTCACTACAGGTACTCAACTCACTACTCAATTCAACATTCTCACTACAGGTACTCAACTCACTACTCAATTCAACATTCTCACTACAGGTACTCTACTCACTACTCAATTCAACATTCTCACTACAGGTACTCTACTCACTACTCAATTCAACATTCTCACTACAGGTACTCTACTCACTACTCAATTCAACATTCTCACTACAGGTACTCTACTCAATTCAACATTCTCACTACAGGTACTCTACTCAATTCAACATTCTCACTCCAGGCACTCTACTCAATTAAACATTCTCACTACAGGTACTCTACTCAATTCAACATTCTCACTACAGGCACTCTACTCACTACTCAATTAAACATTCTCACTTCAGGCACTCAACTCACTACTCAATTCAACATTCTCACTACAGGCACTCTACTCACTACTCAATTCAACATTCTCACTACAGGCACTCTACTCAATTCAACATTCTCACTACAGGTACTCTACTCACTACTCAATTCAACATTCTCACTACAGGTACTCTACTCACTACTCAATTCAACATTCTCACTACAGGTACTCTACTCAATTCAACATTCTCACTACAGGTACTCTACTCAATTCAACATTCTCACTCCAGGCACTCTACTCAATTAAACATTCTCACTACAGGTACTCTACTCAATTCAACATTCTCACTACAGGCACTCTACTCACTACTCAATTAAACATTCTCACTTCAGGCACTCAACTCACTACTCAATTCAACATTCTCACTACAGGCACTCTACTCACTACTCAATTCAACATTCTCACTACAGGCACTCTACTCACTACTCAATTCAACATTCTCACTACAGGCACTCTACTCAATTCGACATTCTCACAACAGGCACTCTTCTCACTACTCAATTAAACATTCTCACTACAGGTACTCTACTCACTACTCAATTCAACATTCTCACTACAGGTACTCTACTCACTTAAACATTCTCACTACTGGTACTCTACTCACTACTCAATTCAACATTCTCACTACAGGTACTCTACTCACTACTCAATTCAACATTCTCACTACAGGCACTCTATTCACTACTCGATTAAACATTCTCACTACAGGCACTCTACTCACTACTCAATTAAACACTCTCACTACAGGCACTCTACTCACTACTCAATTCAACATTCTCACTACAGGTACTCGACTCAATTAAACATTCTCACTACAGGTACTCGACTCAATTAAACATTCTCACTACAGGTACTCTACTCACTACTCAATTCAACATTCTCACTACAGGCACTCAACTCACTACTCAATTAAACATTCTCACTACAGGTACTCTACTCAATTCAACATTCTCACTACAGGCACTCGACTCACTACTCAATTAAATATTCTCACTACAGGTACTCTACTCACTACTCAATTAAATATTCTCACTACAGGTACTCTACTCACTACTCAATTCAACATTCTCACTACAGGTACTCTACTCAATTCAACATTCTCACTACAGGTACTCTACTCACTACTCAATTCAACATTCTCACTACAGGTACTCTACTCACTACTCAATTCAACATTCTCACTACAGGCACTCTACTCACTACTCAATTCAACATTCTCACTACAGGCACTCTACTCACTACTCAATTAAACACTCTCACTACAGGCACTCTACTCACTACTCAATTCAACATTCTCACTACAGGTACTCGACTCAATTAAACATTCTCACTACAGGTACTCTACTCACTACTCAATTCAACATTCTCACTACAGGCACTCTACTCACTACTCAATTAAACATTCTCACTACAGGTACTCTACTCAATTCAACATTCTCACTACAGGCACTCGACTCACTACTCAATTAAATATTCTCACTACAGGTACTCTACTCACTACTCAATTCAACATTCTCACTACAGGTACTCAACTCACTACTCAATTCAACATTCTCACTACAGGTACTCTACTCACTACTCAATTCAACATTCTCACTACAGGTACTCTACTCACTACTCAATTCAACATTCTCACTACAGGTACTCTACTCACTACTCAATTCAACATTCTCACTACAGGTACTCTACTCAATTCAACATTCTCACTACAGGTACTCTACTCAATTCAACATTCTCACTCCAGGCACTCTACTCAATTAAACATTCTCACTACAGGTACTCTACTCAATTCAACATTCTCACTACAGGCACTCTACTCACTACTCAATTAAACATTCTCACTTCAGGCACTCAACTCACTACTCAATTCAACATTCTCACTACAGGCACTCTACTCACTACTCAATTCAACATTCTCACTACAGGCACTCTACTCACTACTCAATTCAACATTCTCACTACAGGCACTCTACTCAATTCAACATTCTCACTACAGGTACTCTACTCACTACTCAATTCAACATTCTCACTACAGGTACTCTACTCACTACTCAATTCAACATTCTCACTACAGGTACTCTACTCAATTCAACATTCTCACTACAGGTACTCTACTCAATTCAACATTCTCACTCCAGGCACTCTACTCAATTAAACATTCTCACTACAGGTACTCTACTCAATTCAACATTCTCACTACAGGCACTCTACTCACTACTCAATTAAACATTCTCACTTCAGGCACTCAACTCACTACTCAATTCAACATTCTCACTACAGGCACTCTACTCACTACTCAATTCAACATTCTCACTACAGGCACTCTACTCACTACTCAATTCAACATTCTCACTACAGGCACTCTACTCACTACTCAATTCAACATTCTCACTACAGGCACTCTACTCAATTCGACATTCTCACAACAGGCACTCTTCTCACTACTCAATTAAACATTCTCACTACAGGTACTCTACTCACTACTCAATTCAACATTCTCACTACAGGTACTCTACTCACTTAAACATTCTCACTACTGGTACTCTACTCACTACTCAATTCAACATTCTCACTACAGGTACTCTACTCACTACTCAATTCAACATTCTCACTACAGGCACTCTATTCACTACTCGATTAAACATTCTCACTACAGGCACTCTACTCACTACTCAATTAAACACTCTCACTACAGGCACTCTACTCACTACTCAATTCAACATTCTCACTACAGGTACTCGACTCAATTAAACATTCTCACTACAGGTACTCTACTCACTACTCAATTCAACATTCTCACTACAGGCACTCTACTCACTACTCAATTAAACATTCTCACTACAGGTACTCTACTCAATTCAACATTCTCACTACAGGCACTCGACTCACTACTCAATTAAATATTCTCACTACAGGTACTCTACTCACTACTCAATTAAATATTCTCACTACAGGTACTCTACTCACTACTCAATTCAACATTCTCACTACAGGTACTCAACTCACTACTCAATTCAACATTCTCACTACAGGTACTCTACTCACTACTCAATTCAACATTCTCACTACAGGTACTCTACTCACTACTCAATTCAACATTCTCACTACAGGTACTCTACTCACTACTCAATTCAACATTCTCACTACAGGTACTCTACTCACTACTCAATTCAACATTCTCACTACAGGTACTCTACTCAATTCAACATTCTCACTACAGGTACTCTACTCAATTCAACATTCTCACTCCAGGCACTCTACTCAATTAAACATTCTCACTACAGGTACTCTACTCAATTCAACATTCTCACTACAGGCACTCTACTCACTACTCAATTAAACATTCTCACTTCAGGCACTCAACTCACTACTCAATTCAACATTCTCACTACAGGCACTCTACTCACTACTCAATTCAACATTCTCACTACAGGTACTCTACTCACTACTCAATTCAACATTCTCACTACAGGTACTCCACTCAATTCAACATTCTCACTACAGGCACTCGACTCACTACTCAATTCAACATTCTCACTACAAGCACTCTACTCACTACTCAATTCTACATTCTCACTACAGGTACTTGACTCACTACTCAATTAAACATTCTCACTACAAGCACTCTACTCACTACTCAAATCAACATTCTCACTAAAGGCACTCTACTCACGACTCAATTAAACACTCTCACTACAGGTACTCTACTCACTACTCAAATCAACATTCTCACTTCAGGCACTCTACTCACGACTCAATTAAACACTCTCACTACAGGTACTCTACTCACTCCTCAATTAAACACTCTCACTACAGGTACTCTACTCACTCCTCAATTCAACATTCTCACTACAGGTACTCTACTCACTCCTCAATTCAACATTCTCACTACAGGTACTCTACTCACTACTCAATTAAACATTCTCACTATAGGTACTCCACTCACTCCTCAATTCAACATTCTCACTACAGGTACTCTACTCACTACTCAATTCAACATTCTCACTACAGGTACTCTACTCACTACTCAATTCAACATTCTCACTACAAGCACTCCACTTACTACTCAATTAAACATTCTCACTACAGGTACTCTACTCACTCCTCAATTAAACATTCTCACTCCAGGCACTCTACTCACTACTCGATTCAACATTCTCACACCCCCACCGCTTCGTGATCTCCCCACACAGTGAAACACCATCACTACCCCCCACCCCGAGGCCGACCCTCTCACCACCCCCCATCCCGAGGCCGACCCTCTCACCACCCCCCAACCGCGAGGCCGACCCTCTCACCACCCCCCAACCCCGAGGCCGACCCTCTCACCACCCCCACCCCGAGGCCGACCCTGTCACCACCCCCCACCCCGAGGCCGACCCTCTCACCACCCCCACCCCGAGGCCGATCCTCTCACTACCCCTTACCCCGATCCTCTCACTACCCCCCAACCATGAGGCCGATCCTCTCACTACCCCCCAACCATGAGGCCGATCCTCTCACTACCCCCCAACCATCAGAACGATCCTCTCACTACCCCGCAACCAAGCGGCAGACCCTCCCACTACTTCCCACCCCGAGGCCGATCCTCTCACTACCCCTCACACCGAGGCCGATCCTCTCACTACCCCTCACACCGAGGCCGATCCTCTCGCTTCCCCTCACACCGAGGCCGATCCTCTCGCTACCCCTCACACCGAGGCCGATCCTCTCGCGACCCCTCACACCGAGGCCGACCCTCTCCTACCCCTCACCCCGAGGCCGACCCTCTCGCTACCCCTCACCCCGAGGCCGACCCTCTCACCAGCCCCCACCCTGAGGCCGATCCTCTCACCATCCCCCACGCCGAGGCCGATCCTCTCACTACCCCTCACCCCGATCCTCTCACTACCCCCCAACCCTGATCCTCTCACTACCCCCCAACCCTGATCCTCTCACTACCCCCCAACCATGAGGCTGATCCTCTCACTACCTCCCACCCCGATCCTCTCACTACCCCCAACCCTGAGGCCCATCCTCTCACTACCCCCCACCCTAAGGCCGATCCTCTCACTACCCCCCAACCATGAGGCTGATCCTCTCACGACCTCCCACCCCGAGGCCGATCCTCTCACTAACCCTCACCCCGAGGCCGATCCTCTCACTACCACCCAACCCGGGGCCGATCCTCTCACTACCCCTCACCCCAATCCTCTCACTACCCCCAACCCTGAGGCCGATCCTCTCACTAACCCCCAACCCTGAGGCCGATCCTCTCACTAACCCCCAACCCTGAGGCCGATCCTCTCACCAACCCCCAACACTGAGGCCGATCCTCTCACCACCCCCCAACCCGAGGCCGATCCTCTCACTACCCCTCACCCCAATCCTCGCACTACCCCCCAACCCAGAGGCCGATCCTCTCACTTCCCCTCACCCCGATCCCCTCACTACCCCCCAACCCAGAGGCCGATCCTCTCACTTCCCCTCACCCCGATCCCCTCACTACCCCCAACCCTGAGGCCGATCTTCTCACTTCCCCCAACCCGAGGCCGATCCTCTCACTACCCGCCAACCCTGAGGCCGATCTTCTCACTACCCCCCAACCCGAGGCCGATCCTCTCACTACCCCTCACCCCGAGGCCGATCCTCTCACTACCCCCAACCCGAGGCCGATCCTCTCACTACCCCCCAACCCGAGGCCGATCCTCTCACTACCCCCCAACCCGAGGCCGATCCTCTCACTACCCCCCAACCCGAGGCCGATCCTCTCACTACCCCCCAACCCGAGGCCGATCCTCTCACTACCCCCCAACCCGAGGCCGATCCTCTCACTATCCCCCAACCCGAGGCCGATCCTCTCACTACCCCCAACCCGAGGCCGATCCTCTCACTACCCCCAACCCGAGGCCGATCCTCTCACTACCCCCCAACGCGAGGCCGATCCTCTCACTACCCCCCAACCCGAGGCCGATCCTCTCACTACCCCTCACCCCGAGGCCAATTCTCTCACTACCCCCCAACCCTGAGGCCGATCCTCTCACTACCCCTCACCCCGAGGCCGATCCTCTCACTACCCCCCACCGCGAGGCCGATCCTCTCACTACCCCTCACCCCGATCCTCTCACTACCCCCCAACCCTGAGGCCGATGCTCTCACTACCCCCCAACCATGAGGCTGATCCTCTCACTACCTCCCACCCCGAGGCCGATCCTCTCACTACCCCTCACACCGAGGCCGATTCTCTCACAACCCCCCAACCCGAGGCCGATCCTCTCACTACCCGCCAACCAGAAGCCGATCCTCTCACTACCCCTCACCCCGAGGCCGATGCTCTCACTACCCCTCACACCGAGGCCGATTCTCTCACAACCCCCCAACGCGATGCCGATCCTCTCACTACCCCCCAACCCTGAGGCCGATCCTCTAACTACCCCTCACCCCGAGGCCGATCCTCTCACTACCCCTCACCCCGAGGCCAATCCTCTCACTACCCCTCACCCCGAGGCCGATCCTCTCACTAACCCCCAACCCTGAGGCCGATCCTCTCACTTCCCCCCACCCAGAAGCCGATCCTCTCACTACCCCCCACCCCGATCCTCTCACTACCCCCAACCCTGAGGCCGATCCTCTCACTACGCCTCACCCCGAGGCCGATCCTCTCACTACCCCCCAACCCTGAGGCCGATCCTCTCACTACGCCTCACCCCGAGGCCGATCCTCTCACTAACCCCCAACGCTGAGGCCAATCCTCTCACTACCCCCCACCCCGAGGCCGATCCTCTCACTACCCCTCACCCCGATCCTGATCCTCTCACTACCCCTCACCCCGATCCTCTCACTACCCCCAACCCTGAGGCCGATCCTCTCACTACCCCTCATCCCGAGGCCGATCCTCTCACTACCCCCCAACCATGAGGCTGATCCTCTCACTCCCTCCCACCCTGAGGCCGATCTTCTCACTCCCCCTCACACCGAGGCCGATCCTATCACTACCCCCCACCCCGAGGCCGATCCTCTCACTACCCCCCACCCCGAGGCCGATCCTCTCACTACCCCCCAACCCGAGGCCGATCCTCTCACTACCCCCCACCCCGAGGCCGATCCTCTCACTACCCCCCACCCCGAGGCCGATCCTCTCACTACCCCCCACCCCGAGGCCGATCCTCTCACTACCCCCCACCCCGAGGCCGATCCTCTCACTACCCCCCACCCCGATCCCGATCCTCTCACTACCCCCACCCCGATCCCGATCATCTCACTACCCCCCGATCCTCTCACTACCCCCCACCCCGATCATCTCACTACCCCCAACCCGAGGCCGATCCTCTCACTACCCCCAACCCTGAGGCCGATCCTCTCACTACGCCTCACCCCGAGGCCGATCCTCTCACTACCCCCCAACCCTGAGGCCGACCCTCTCACTGCGCCTCACCCCGAGGCCGATCCTCTCACTAACCCCCAACGCCGAGGCCAATCCTCTCACTACCCCCCACCCCGAGGCCGATCCTCTCACTACCCCTGACCCCGATCCTGATCCTCTCACTACCCCTCACCCCGATCCTCTCACTACCCCCCAACCCTGAGGCCGATCCTCTCACTACCCCTCATCCCGAGGCCGATCCTCTCACTACCCCCCAACCATGAGGCTGATCCTCTCACTCCCTCCCACCCTGAGGCCGATCTTCTCACTCCCCCTCACACCGAGGCCGATCCTATCACTACCCCCACCCCGAGGCCGATCCTCTCACTACCCCCCACCCCGAGGCCGATCCTCTCACTACCCCCAACCCGAGGCCGATCCTCTCACTACCCCCACCCCGAGGCCGATCCTCTCACTACCCCCCACCCCGAGGCCGATCCTCTCACTACCCCCCACCCCGAGGCCGATCCTCTCACTACCCCCCACCCCGAGGCCGATCCTCTCACTACCCCCACCCCGAGGCCGATCCTCTCACTACCCCCCACCCCGATCCCGATCCTCTCACTACCCCCCACCCCGATCCCGATCATCTCACTACCCCCCCGATCCTCTCACTACCCCCCACCCCGATCATCTCACTACCCCCAACCCGAGGCCGATCCTCTCACTACCTCCCAACCCGAGGCCGATCCTCTCACTACCCCCCAACCCGAGGCCGATCCTCTCACTACCCCCCAACCCGAGGCCGATCCTCTCACTACCCCCCAACCCGAGGCCGATCCTCTCACTACCCCCCAACCCGAGGCCGATCCTCTCACTACCCCCCAACCCGAGGCCGATCCTCTCACTACCCCCCAACCCGAGGCCGATCCTCTCACTACCCCCCAACCCGAGGCCGATCCTCTCACTACCCCCCAACCCGAGGCCCATCCTCTCACTACCCCCAACCCGAGGCCGATCCTCTCACTACCCCCCAACCCGAGGCCGATCCTCTCACTACCCCCCAACTCGAGGCCGATCCTCTCACTGCCCCCCAACCCAGAGGCCGATCCTCTCACTACTCCTCACCCCAATCCTCTCACTACCCCCACCCCAAGGCCGATACTCTCACTACCCCTCACCCCGATCCTCTCACTACCCCCCACCCCGAGGCCGATATTCTCACAATCCCCCAACCCAGAGGCCGAGCCTCTCATACCCCTCACCCCGATCCTCCCACTACCCCCAACCGCCCCCTTCCAACCAACCCAACCGCCCCCCCACAAGCAACCCAACCGCCCCCCACAAGCAACCCAACCGCCCCCCACAAGCAACCCAACCGCCCCCCACAAGCAACCCAACCGCCCCCCACAAGCAACCCAACCGCCCCCTCCAACCAATCCAACCGCCCCCTCCAACCAACCCAACCTCCCCCCACAACCAAACCTTTTGACCCCCACCCCCTCCTCAGCCAACCCAACCTCCGCCTCCCCCAGACAAACTCTTTCATCATCCCCCTGCCCCACACAGACAATCATCTCCTTCATTGTGGCCAACTCTCACGTGAGGCTCACGTCGACAAACGATGACGCACCCGGAAAATGAACATCTCAGACGCGACAGCACCGAGTTTGAAGGTAATTTCCAAGCTTGTGGCCCCTAGCTCGCTTCACTTCCTGACATGGAGCCAGTAAAACAGGATCGCGTCCAAAGAGGATCAAAAAGCTATGAACACCACAACTTTTTAACGAGGTGAGGAAATCAGCCTTCTCTTCTTTTCCTGAGCCAACATCGTGTTGCCATCATTTCCCTTTTTAGGGGCGGGACAACCACAAAAATAAATAAACTGCATCAAGCCCTGATTGGCTGCACATATGAAGTACGATCACAGCTTTCGGCTGTGCTCGCTTATCATTGGCTAAGCCGACGTGACGTAATCCAAGCGCAACTTCCTATTGATTGGTGCCCATGAAAGAAAATTGGAGCTTCACCCTCAAATCAAAATCCTTCACAAAAAACTACTTTGGGCCAGAGAAAGGTTCCATTGAACCTTCTGCCACCCTACCCAAGCTTACAATCAAGGACAGCAACAAATAATCATCATCATAAAAATATCTACATAATTAAAATGTCCTTTTATGCAGGACTTATGAACCGCTTAAAGGTAGGTAGCATACATTACTTGAAGAAAGCAAATGAGTTGCATCCCCAGATGAAACACTTTAATGGAATTAAGAAATTTGGAATGGAAGGTCAGGTAGGTCAGGGATGGGAGCATGCACCGGGGCAGCGCGTCACTGCGTCCACTTTCCATCTGTACTCCAGGGGTCTCTGTCTGCCATCCCCATTTTCTTGAGATGCCGATCAACCTGCTGCAACCACGAGACACGTGGTCGGCCATTGGCCTCCTCCACTCACGAGACTCCCTCGCTGAGACTTTGGTGAGCAGGATCAGCGTCAGGAAAACGAGCCACATGTCCATACAGCCACAGCTGACGATCACGGACTCTGCAGGTAACAAATCTCATCCGAGTCTCTCTCAGCAACCGCTCCTTGGGCACAAAGTCCGACCAGCGAGAGCCAAGGATTCTCCGAAGAGACCTGGTACCAAAGGAATTAAGTCTCCGTCTCAGATCCCTGGTCAGAGTCCAAGTCTCGCATCCATAAAGCAAGACTGCAAGCACCAAGGACCTGAAGACTCGGACTTTTATCCTCCTGCACAGGTACCGGCAGTGCCACACCCCATTATCCAGTGAATCCATGACTCCCCAGGCCTAACTCAAACATATATTGACCTCTGACTCACAGCCAGCAAACATCAATATCACTGCCAAGGTAAGTGAATCTCTGCATGACCTCAACATCCTTGCCACAAACAAGATAGCAGCATCCGAGATGTCATTCAAAGCCTGGATCTCAGTTTTGACCCAGGAAACCCGTAATCCCAGCGGCTCAGACTCCTCATTCAGCACCTCGAGGGCCCCCAAAAGGATATCTAAAGTCTCCGCAAAGATGACTGCATCTTCTGCGAAATCAACGTCAGCGATCTCGACAATCTAAAACGATGTACCACAGGTGTGATCTCTCTGACATCCTCCCCAGAATCTAGTCCATACAAGCGCTGAAAAGTGTGGGGGTCAGTACACACCCCTGATGAACTCCAGGAACAACTGGAAATAAGTCAGAGATGGTACCACCACATCTCACAGCACTTTCAGTACCAGAGTAGAGGTCAGACATTAGATCGATTAGTTTTGGTGGCACCCCACGAAGACCAAGAATCCTCCAGAGGGTATCCCGATTCACTGAATCGAACGCTTTACAGAGATCAACATCGGCTGCAAGCAGCCCCTGCCGAAACCCTCGTCTTGCTTCAGTGAGGAAAGAATAGAAGGAAAGATCTTTTTTTTTAAATGTTCATGATGGCAGGCAGCCAGAGAAGTCAAAAGAGAAATAATGTAATCCTAAGCCTCGTGTTGGCTTAATCGTTAAGATCATAAAGTCCTGCGTTTCAGCCCATCAGGCCATCTTAAATAACACTAGGTGGGTTGATTTAGCTTGTCATCCTTCCAAAGTTGGCAAAATGAGTACATTACTGGGAAGAACGAGCCATTCGAATTCCCTACCCTAGGGTTGAGAGCGGTGGCCATCCAAGATTGTGCCCCCAAGCCAATAAACAACTGCCTCAGCAACCCAATGCATCTGAACACATGAACAATGACTTATTCTTCTTATTTAAAACCGACACCACACCGATTCATACAAGGCCTGCATTATAAATCTATCCTCCAGATCCGTTTCTTCATTAGGCAGCCCTCGAGCCACTGGGTGAAGTGCAGCCCCGATACACAAACGTGAAACACCCCATCATAATCTGCCATAAATGCTATCAAATTGACTCAATGGGTGCAAATGAGTGTTCCAATGCGATGCATAAAAATAACATAACTACATCAGTATATTGCAGTCTGCAAGCAATAATGCTTGCAGCTGAGTAACCACAACGAAAGAAAGGAGAAAAAAAAAGGATGTAGAGACAAGGCCTAATAGTAGCCATTTTGGAATCGAGGAGACAGTGTGGCATCTTTTCGGCATGTGGCCCCTTTATAAAAAAAAAATAGTTAAGATAACTGCTCCAGATCAAAAGGGTTGAGAAAACAAGTTCACTCAAAGTCAAATACATTTCCACATACGTGATGGAAAAATTAAGAAAATATGAGCAAGCACAACAAATGACACAGATGCAGAAAAATGATTCGGCTTTATTTGGCATCTCAAGGAGAAAGTAAAATAAGAAGGAAGGCCATGAGGTGTTCTTTCTACTTCTTCTTTGACACACCCACTGTGCGACCCCGACGGCCAGTGGTTTTGGTATGCTGACCACGGACACGCAGGCTGGAGGTGGGGAGGGGGAGGAGAGAGAGATCGTTAATAGGCAAAGACAGTATGAAACACCATTATACCAAGCATGCTTCCTATCCTGTCACCATCTTTGCTTCCAACAGTAAAACCATTCCTTGCATTGCCTTACATTCTCTTCCAGCCAAGTCCAAGAGCTGGATAGCATTCGAACGTTCCAATCCACAAAATATCTCGGAAATCGTGTGCTTTTTGCCAACAAGGTTGGCATTTGAACTTGAACCTTCCAAAGGGAACTCACCCCCAGTAATGTCGCAGGCCCCGATGGGCACGGATCTTCTTCAGTCGCTCCAAATCTTCACGTAACTTATTGTCCAATGCATTGGCAAGGACCTGAAACATCACATGGTAAGTGGTTGCAAAAAAAATAATCGTTCGGTTTGCAAATCAACATGTATTTATGATATAAATAAATGGACAGCGTGTCCAATTTCCTCCCTCCTCTCTCATCGACTCTCCCGTTGTTACCAAACTTTGTGGGCATAATTAACAATATCTTAGCATTCCTCTTCCGGCATCTAAATTTACTTCCAACTTTTATCACATTTGGCCCAGTTAAAGAGTTTTGTGTAAGCTTTTGCTATGCCGGATAATGTCATGGCATTCTGGAAGATGGTGCCACAAGCCCAACTGTCACGGGATTGTTGTTGTTGTAGTTTTATGGTCCTGTTCGATTAAATGCCATGCCATAGCGTCTCATCATCTTTCCTTGATGGGTATATCCACTAGCTTGTAATAATTTAGTATTAAGAGATCGTTGCATCATGAGCTTTAACATCCTCTCTTGACTTACCGCTCCCTGTCCTGTAGGTCATACCTGGCTGTACTTGCCATCCTTAATGTCCTTCTGCCTGTTGAGAAACCAATCTGGAATCTTGTATTGTCTGGGATTCTGCATTATTGTGATCAGTCGCTCCACCTGCCAAAAACAAACAAATAAATGTCTTCCTTCCTGTTCAATCACTTTCAAACATTTCTCCACATCATTCATTTTTTTTTTTTAAAAACCTCGAGAGTTCACCATTAACCAACTTGGGTTAATACTCGTGCAACATGGAATGGTCTATATAATACTAATACATATATACACACACACACACACATTAATGATTTATTATCAGTTTTTCGGCAACGTTTTAGGGGAAGCATCACTGGATTGATTTTGTTGGTTGTGGACAATCTATATTTGGTATACACAGGAAAGGTTGTGGGGGGATTTATCAGAGGTGGTGATAGTGCTGATTGAACAGGGATTTGATGAAAACATCAAACATGCCTTCCCAACTCAAGAACAGAAAGACAACTCTTCCTCTTCTTTAACAGCCACAATTATTCCTATGTTCTTGTGGAGTTGGCCGGGGGAAGTTTTTGGTCCAAGTTTTTCACGAAGCGACTGGTCAGGTCAGTGAGGTTCGACCAAGTACGAGGGCATGTTGAAAAGCAATCCCCCCCCCAATCCTTTTTCACCAAAACAGGTAAAGACATTAGAATGAAACAAAGCACAGTTCGCACATTCGTTCTTCCTGCCACTGGGTGCGAAATTTAGTGATTCTGACACTCGATGTCTCAATCCTACATTCAACAAGATGGCAGAGGGCCGCATGACATCAATGCTGTGAAACGTGAAGTGCTGGATATAAAGTTAGGATGACTGACTGGAGAGGAGAAAAGATGACTGGAAAGGAGATTAGATGACTGGAGATGAGTCGGGTGCACCATTACGATCCCGAGAGCAAGAGATGGTCAATGGAATACCGCCACAAAAGGATCACCAGCCCCGACTTGGCTCCATCAGATTTTAATGTCTTCCCTAAACTTGAACACCTTTGTAAAGAACATTTTTCTTCCAGCGATGATGTGAAGGCGGCTGTAAAGCGCTTGTTATGTCAGCAGGTCATGCACAGGTCTATTGTGTTCTTTACGAAGGTGTTCTTAAAGTTTGGGGAAGAGATTAAAATCTGACGGAGCCAAGTCGGGGCTGGTGATCCTTTGTGGTGGTATCACAAAACTACTTAAACGTTGGTTGAAACACGTGGACCACAGTGGTGATGATGTTGAGAAATAAATATGCACCACAGTGGAATGAAGACCAATGTTAGTATCAGTGTTTGGTTCATTCAAATATCTTTATCCGTTTTGGAGCAAAATAATAGGAGGGTTTACTTTTCACCACACCCTCGTGGTTTGGCGAGGAATTTGCAATTTGTTCATGGTGCCGGTGATAGCTCGCCCACTCTTCGCGAAGGACACCGTGGGATCTTGAGCACCCACCAACTGACGCTGGCAGACGGGATGCCCAGTTTAACGTACGACCGAGCGATGGAACGCACACTGATGAATCACCCTGTCTGTGAAACACCAAGATGACAGTTTATAACTTGATCAGGATTCGAACTCAGGCTATAAATCGCTTAAACTATATCACTTAGAACCAAGGCTATATCGCCAGCCCCAGAGCCAATCAAATGCTCTTGTATAGTAATAAATGATACATTATCATCACGGTTATGCAACAATTCCTTCATGAAGAAATGAAAAAAAAATTATCACTTGAAATACCTCTTCAAGGCAGCTTCACTATTTTAAAGGAGTGTACAGACACTCGCACACCCATTCCCATCCCTCCCACACCAAAAGGCACCAAGACTGGAGGATGATTGGGAAATGACTGGATCACCAATTACGAAAATCAGAAATGGCAAAAAAAGGCTGTCCTCAAACAAGAATACCACCCCAAGGATAAAAAGCACAACCAACTACTACTAAAGTCATCTTTCAGGCTGAACTCGGATGACATTGATCCTCAGCTACAAGTCCTCTCGATCAAGGATCGCTGTGTGCAGTTCCTCCGTCTCCAGACCCGTATTGTTCTTCAGCATGTTAATGTAGTTCAGAGCTGATCTTCCCTGCTTCGGCCTTCCATGGTTATGTGTCCACAGTGCATGATTGGAAACAGGTTCGTTTTCACGGCGGTTGCAGTGTCCAGCAATCCTGAGACGCCGTCGTCTTCCAGTTTTAACCGACGGCCTTGGAAGAGAACCATAACCATACTCGACAACTATTACGACTACTACTTCTTAAATGTTCCTGATTATTCCCACCTTCTTGCTGAAATAAATTTTTCTTTCATCCAAGTCTTTCACAAACCAGCTGGCTCGCTTGATGGTCGACTGAAGGTGACAGCAATTTGCTCATGGTGTCGGCGATAACTCACTAACTCTTCGCAATGGACACCGCAAGCCCATCCGAGGGATGGCGCACTTTGTCCTGTCCGCGAAGCACCGATCAGAGTTGACAGTCGGATCGGGAATCAAACCCACAGTAAATAGCTCAGGTGTAATTGTGCTAACTACAGATTGGGGGGGGGGGGCATTCAGAGCAGTGACGGTGAGAGTCTCAATGTAAACGTACTTCCTCTTCAGAAAGCTCTCCAGCACGTTTGTTCTGATCAATGTCCGCCTTCCTGAGGATGATGTGAGCATAGCGCCGCCCCACTCCCTGCCAAGACAAGCACCATAAAGAGTGAGAGTACAATTCGAGTTTACAAAATAACGAGCGCACGCTCTCGCGTGCATGTGCCGTTGATCGTCATCTCCATATGCATGTTTCAGGAGGTGGAATGGAGTCCTCCCAGGTCTAAAAGCATCCACCTTCATGTGTGTGTGTGTGCAAATTGCTGTTGTTGGCTGCCATTTCCACACGTGGGTGGGTCTGCATGTATGTAGCGCATAAAATTGTGCATGTTCCCGATACAAGGTGTTTGCTCACTTCATATTCAGGGCAGGCGACACATTACCCAGAATGCATTCAAATTATATACAACGGTGGCCATGTTGACCACAAACTCTTTATTGCGGTCCATTAATAGAGTAGCGGTCCAGCCCAGGAAAACTATGTCGACCTCAACCGGAGGTAGAACCAGCTAAAACTGGTATAATTTTATTCCTCTGGATGTCTCGTTTTCAGAAAATGATGTTGTAGTTGCAGCAACTGTGTACAACATGCCAAATTAACCCCTTCCTTGTGGACGTCCGTGAAAAATTGTCATTTTTAATAATCGCCACATACATTGAAATGAGCCAAGTTAAATTCAACCAAAGTTCTATATTTTAATTTATTTGGTGTAATAGACACTAGACAACACATTCAATGGGGTTTAGAGTTAATCCAAGGGTTGGAGGGTAAAAAAAAAAAAAACCCCATCAAAACTGAAAAGTTAGTAACTCTTGGTAGCGTCGGACAAATCGTCCCAAATCCCAAAGCCTCCACTCCAACCAAGAGGAAGCAGACACGAGGATGATTCTCCATGCGTGCAGTCTCTCCCAGGGCAATGGTCACCCGATTATCCGCTGTGATGATACCGATTGCTTTGGTAGTACACGAGAAGGACAACGACGAGGACAGCAAACTGACCAAGTATTCACGCATGCTGGACATTCTGGCAAGGAGCGGTACATCCCAGTTCATGAAATTGTGGACCAACTTGGTCCGACAGTTTGTGGTAGCCTCCCTGCTGCTCACGCCTTGACAGGATGCGATACGATGTGTTCAATGAACAGGATCGGCAAAAAGACTGCCTACTCCAAACTTGTCAAAAACATTTACAGTCTCACAGATTTGACAACCTTTCATGAGAATGATGGGAACGTTGCACAGGTGTTCGCATTGTCGCTGTACGGAAAGAAGGGAAAAGATGTCCAAACTCTAGATGAGATGCGCCACCTAATGGCAACGACGAAGGACAAAGCAGCTTCAATGCTTCTGCCCACGGAAGATGCGTCCAAACAGCATGTCCTACGTGCCAAGTACCAGACTAGGATCTGGTGTAACAGTCATATTTTGCTTACCAGGAGGAAACTCAACCAGTCGGTCATGGCTGGAGTGCTTGTGATGATGGAGGCATCACACCGACCATGTTCTCAAAGCCACCGGCTCCAGTCGAGGTGCGAGACCTCACTCACTTGCATTGCAAAGATAAGGACTGCTCCAATGGAAGGAAGTGTCATTGTCAGCTTGCTGGACTTGATTGTATTGATGCCTGTTCATGCACAGAGTGTCAAAATCAAAATAACACACCAGCAGGACAGGAGGAAAATGAGATTGACACGTAGACACAGGTGCCAATTTTGGGTACTGTCGCAAACCAGGGGTAACATGCCACACTGTATCAATTTTGCCTCTCTCATTGTCAGTTTTGCATAACTGGGGTATGCAGGAAAAGGAATACAAGTTGGTCTGACACTGATACAACATCTGTTAGGGGTAGGATTTGGGACGATTTGTCCGACGCTACCAAAAGTCACTAACCTTTCAGTTTTGATGGGGTTTTTTGTTTTTTTTTAACCCTCCAACCCTTGGATTAACTCTAAACCCCATTGAATGTGTTGTCTGGTGTCTATTACACCAAATAAATTAAAATAAAGACCTTTGGTTGAATTTAACTTGGCTCATTTCAATGTATGTGGCGATAATTGAAAATGGCAATTTTTCACGGACGTCCACAAGGAAGGGGTTAATTTGGCATGTTGTACACAGTTGCTGCAACGACAACATCATTTTCTGAAAACTAGACATCCAGAGGAATAAAATTATACCAGTTTTAGCTGGTTCTACCTTTGGTTGAGGTATCTCCTAAAATAGAGGCCTTTATCAGTCTCGGCCGCTACTCTATAAACCCTATAATATATCCTCCCCCCTCCCCCTTCCCCCACCTTAAGAATAATCTCAACTATATCAAGTTTCATTGTTTATTCCCTCCGCCACCAAAGGTGAAAGTTATGTTTTCACCCTTTTCTGTCTGTCTGTGTGTTTGTGTACAGGATATCTCAAAAACTTGTGGACGGATTCAGATGAAATCTTGTGGACAGGTTGGGTGTGTGACAAGGACGAACTGATTAGATTTTGGTGAAGATCTGGATCCGGATCCGAGAGTTATTTAATTTTTTTCAGTGATTCTTCACCATTGAGAGATTGGGCCTAAAACCATCGAGTAGTGTAGGCCAGCAGTTTAGGTCAGATTTTTTGGTACTCAATCAACCGGCTTGACACAAAGCTACAAGAGGTCTCGTATGAAAGATGGGGATCTCAGTAACTCATTTTGCCCTGTTGTCCTCATTTTTTGGTGTGTGGCCCATGAAATATTCACACCTGAAGGATACCCCCATTAGAAAATTTGACCATTTCCGAAAATCAGTGAATTAGCCATAACTACAAAGCAATGTGCCCTATTTTTACATGATTGGTATTGAAATGTGCAGAATGAACAGGGGAATACTACTAGTTACTTAATGTTATTCCATTACTTAATGGAATACTTCTAGATAAATATATGTACATTTGAGTGCTTTTAATAGAAAAAAAGACGTAATTTCCGGACCGCAAACTTCGAAAATCATCAACTACAGAAATAAACATCTGCCAATTGTCATATTTTTTTCTTTATTTTATATTTGTTCAGTTTGTCGTATCAATATAATGAGAATATTTTGAAACAAATTTCTACTAGCAAATTATACGATATAGTGACTGAAGTTTGCACAAGTGATGTGATAACTATGTTACACCAATACACATTGTTCTACGAGAAATGAACTAAAACATATTTTGAGCGAGTGTCCTCGATATGTTCAACCATCACTGTCCGTGTCATTTTGGTCACCATGTGACAGTTCGTTGCCACACTGCCTGTCACCGGTGGCACACATGCACTCGTTAGTGCAAGGCAAACCATCTTGTGAGCAGCTGCAGCTGTTGGTACATGGTTCACTACCACGGCATGGACACACAAGACCATCTAACATCTCCGCTGATGTGGGTCCATCAAACAATGTGGGAAGCAGCACACCTTCTCCTCTGTACCATCCACGACCCTCTGGTGTGGGAATTTCTGGATTTGCCAGGTGGTTATTCATCCATACTCAGGTTTGGTGAACGGATCTCTTCATATGTTCGAGAAAAGCTGGTTCGGACGGAGGCAACTTATGCACTGGGACATCTTTGGTCGCTGCGAGTTTCGCCCGAAGATCATTCAAATTTGTGTGTGCATCCATATATTTCCCTTGAGAATCATACATGGCACTGACTCGATGTCTTGAAGCAGCCACTGCCTCCTGGAGATCGTCAGTGGCGAGGACTTCGAGGTGTGGACCATTATTCTGAAGATGCAGTGTCTTCATAGCTTTCCATGCTTTCTTTTTACCATAGCCGAAGAATGCTGATACAGAGTCACATCCTGTCAGGGCATGAAACGCAGGAGCCGGGTACACATTTCTGGAAGCAAGCTGTAACATATCTGATGGACCGGGATAAGCTTGCATCCTGCTGATGTTCTTTTCTCTATCCATATGTCGGCAGTGTCCCGCAACTGTGGAAAGTAGTGGACTGCTAAGACAAGCACATCAGTGTCTGCTGATTTGATTGTAATGGACCCATGCACATTGTTACGTCTGAACTCATCATCGGCATGCTTCACATGAAGAAATATCCGAGAATCTGCCTCTTCCTGCGTTGATGCGAGTTGACTGTCATGATACATTCCGGCAGATGAAAGGCATGCTGTAAGCGAACCATCAGAGAAGCCACCAGCCAAATAGATCCGCTTTTCTTGGTGATCTGGAAGTTATTTTGCTGCTGGTGCATGTTGCGTGACGTGACTGCATATGAAGTGCGTCAAGGTGGATTTTAGGAAGAGGGCTCTTTGTCTTGTAGTTTATGGGAAATTATGTGATTTTCTGAAACGGTCCAAATATTCAGACGGGTGTATCCTTCAAATGTGAATATTTCATGGACCGCACACCAACATATGAGGACAACAGGGCTAAATGTGTTACTGAGATCACCATCTTTCATACGAGACCGGTTGTAGCTTTTTGTCAAGCCGGTTGATTAAACCCCTAAAACACAGCCCTTTATCGAGGTTTAGGTTTACCGCTGGCCGAATAGCATGATATTTCAAAAACGTATCGAGCCCGATATGTTGTCATGGATCAGGGGTTACGGGGCGGAGGCGTGCGCTCCACCGAGTACCCTTGTAGTACGAAGATACGTCCATCATGCTCACGTGGTATATTCACAAACGAAATGTGTCAGCGTTTTAGATCGGAATCACACGCCACATGACTAAACCCAAGTGTTTAAAATCGTTATGGAGAGAGCGAGGGGTCTCGGGAGGAGGGTCCACAATGGCCGAGAGGAGCAGGGTGTGCGTCGGACGGACATCTCGGGATGAGCAGACCTTAATGGCCGTGATGGCAAAAGCCACTTTCTGTCGACCGTCGATGTTCGTGTTCAACACACGAAGGATGTGCTGGAACTTGTCCGGAATGACCAGTGCCTGCGCCGGAGAGAGGGAGAGAGAGAGGAGGAAGACCACAAGCAGCTAATAAACAGCAACAGCACAAGCAGCTAATAAACAGCAACAGCACAAGCAGCTAATAAACAGCAACAGCACAAGCAGCTAATAAACAGCAACAGCACAAGCAGCACAAGCAGCACGAAGACGTCAAAGCGTCGATGTAAAACACACACTGGAATATAAAAACATCTCGATCAAAATGCACTGAAAAATGAACCGAAGCGGCTCTCCAACGAGCGCAGAGGTAAGTACGCGGTCGATTGGGATGAAGGGGAAGGCGGATGAAACCGGATTCCATTCGGAACACGACAACATGCACGACCGCTCACCATAATGGCAGAACGCGAAAAGAAACCGGAAATGACGTGCGGTCACGTGTGCCGACAGGCCGGATGTTAACGTGACGTTAACCTTCGCTTTCCTTCGTGAATCATTCTGTAACGATTTAAATTAATAAAATTAAAAAATAAAGATATCGAAATAATTATTTGGTTTCGTTGTACATAATAATAATAATAATAATAATAATAATAATAATAATAATATGTGAGTTTGGTAATAGGAACGATAATTTGATTTAATGTATAAATGCCGGTGTTGAGAGAAAAAAAAAATATTTTTCCTTCCTCATGTTTTTTATTTTACATATCTATTTCGTCACGATTTCTATTCTATGTCATTCTTTTGTCATTATTTTGCTTAAAAAAAAACAGCATAAAAGATATATATATATATATATATATATATATATATATATATATATATATATATATATATATATATATCATTTTGGGCGGTGTATAGTAGATAGAGTTAAATTTTCCTGTTCGATTTGCGTCAAACCGGAAGCACGCAAAACGTAATGACGTCAGTCCTTCCCCCTTTGCCGTTCGTTCTTTTTTTTTCCTTCTTGCGGCCTACTTCGGGTGGTTGTCCATACGGCGGCTCGGTAAGCTCGATGAGACGCACGAAACGCTCGGGTTTTCTCACGGATGTCCCGACGTGAGAGCGACACGCCGTCCCTGAACGTGTTCGCCCGTCCGACATCCTTTTCCGTGTCTCAGACTCTGCCACGCGATCCCCCCCCATCCCCGACGTTCGCTCAACATGTGCTTAGGCCTGAACAAGGCCACGAGCCATTTGATTCGTTTTTGCCTTGATGACTTTGTCGTCCCCTTTCCCCTTCTTGTTTGATTCGAATTGGAAGCGAGTTCAGAAACACCTGAGTTTAAGTGAACTCTGCGATGTTGTTTCGTGCGTTTCATATATCCAGGGCTTTCAGAGCTATCCCATAATTCCGTGCGCGCCGCCATGTTTGTTGAGTTCACCTCCAGAGCACCAGTTGCTCCACAACCTTAACACGTTTATCTCGTTATTCTGATTTTACTGCACTGGATGGTTACGTTAATTGTTTGGCCTTGTTGATGGTGTTTTGCAGCTCAACTGCAGAGCGAGAGCTATCCGGTGTTGGAGATGGAAGAAGCCCCGTTACCTGGTAACTGAGAACATATGAATGTGAATTGAGGACATCTTACAGTATTGAACGGTGCAAGTTGTCCTCAAGAGGGCCGTAGAATGGGGGTGAAATAAGATGATCGTGGGGGGGGGTTGATCAACTCCAAATCGAGGTTCTCCGGATCGTATAAGGATTGGACTGCATCGTCTCCTCCACTTCTTCACTCCAGCAGCAGGCAACTCGACAAGAGCTCATCCCATGAAAGGTGTTCAGTTCTAGATCTCAGAAGTGGTTTCTTCGGGCAATGAGCGATTGGTAATTGTCGAACAACCTCCCAACGACTCTGGTGGAGTCGACATCTGCAGCCACCTTGAAATAATCGTCGAGACGAGGACTGGTCGGATGAAATCCTGAACCGGCACTGACTGCGAGCGTGCATCTCGTTTAAAACCACTGGGTACCAACCGATGCACGTCAAACCAACACGGAAGTGTGGAGTGGGATTCTCAACAAGGTGTCTGTCGTCTGAATCTCGAACATCGATGATTTGTGCTGATGAACCGTTAACTCCTTTTTTTCATATCCGAAGTTTCAGAGAAATCATTAAGTGTTATTATTCCACATTATAGCCTGGCACAATAGGTTTTGAGGTATGTGCTCGGCTCTCAGCCGTCTGCTCTGGGTGCGAATCCCGCACAACCTATAAACTGTCACCCTGGCGCTTCTCGTGCTGAGTTGAGGCATCGATGAGCGCGTCGTCCGTCGGAAGGATGTTCAGCCGGAGGACCCGTCTGCATACGCCGGTCATTGCTCGTCGCTAAAGATTTCACGCTGTCCACCGTGAAGAGTAGGCGAGTTATCACTGGCTCCTTGAAAAAGTTACAAATTCCTGCCTGAAGTTACAGTTAACAAGTAGTCTGGTCTTCTTGGATATCCCTTGAAACCAGGTTGCACTCGTCGCTGTCTGGGCAGCAACTCGTACATTATAAGAATTACTCAGGTTGTCCGCATGTCATGTGTGGACGACTGTGTTCAACAACGATGAGCAATCGTGACCAACAACTGATTATTGTCAATGGCAGGTCTATTTAGGATCCGCAACAAGGCAATCGTTGCTTCTTCCAGAAGTTGGATAAGTAAGTCGAGCTGGAAGATTGTGGGAATGCACAAGTTGATATTTTTGCTCCAGGTTGCTTGGCGCCATGTAAGACCAGCCGTCGTGTATGGAAGTGACCGGAAGGTGATGTTTTATCGCCGCTGTATGACATTGCGTGCTTTTTGGTTTCTCTCTCTCGGCTGACTCCTTGCCCCTTTACAGAGATCGAGCCTGAAGTGGCTCCCGTGTTGGCCGAAGCCCCTGAAATCAAGCTGTTTGGACGTTGGAGTACTGAAGATGTGCAGATCAGTGATATCTCTCTGCAGGTGAAGTGCTCTGTTCCATTAGAGTTGAAACCTTTTCTATTCATTTTCGAAACTGTTCAATCCCCCGATGCTAAGTTGATCGGCGAAGAAACGGCAAAATCCTTTTATCGAGTTTATTTTGAAGCATTTCTCTGCTTCACACCTTCCCGATTTATCGGTCATTCCCCCCGTTTCCCTTCAGGACTACATTGCTGTGAAGGAGAAGTACGCCAAGTACCTGCCACACAGTGCAGGGCGATATGCCGCAAAGCGCTTCCGCAAGGCGCAGTGCCCCATTGTTGAGCGTCTGTGCAACTCCATGATGATGCATGGCCGTAACAACGGCAAGAAGCTGATGACCGTGCGCATCGTGAAGCATGCGTTTGAGATTATCCATCTGCTCACCGGCGAGGTGGGGCTGTGGAGGGAATCGTGTGGTGTCACTCACACACACACACACACACACACACACACACACACACACACACACACACACACACACACACACACGTATCTTTAATGCGGTATAATTGCCGTACAATTTAGCCCCCCCACACCATCTCCCCACTGATTAAAAAAAATATATTTTAAATGTATTATTATTTTAATCCCTTCCTTCACTAATTAATTATCCCTACGCTTTTTGAAAATAATTAGGGGAATATTGTCATCAGCTCCATCTGTCTGTCTGTCCCAACGTCACACGATGTCCTCCTAAATGGTTGTGCATAAATTCACCAAACATGGTCAGTATGATCACCACGTGGCAAGAAGGTGTCAGAACGGTATCGGTTTTGGCCCAGCTCCCGGGAGCGGAGAATTAGTCAAAATGGGGATTTGATGTTGGGTCATTCCTGGTGAAACTTTTTGCCATCTTTCAACTTTGCTTTTGGTTGGGATTTACGATGGCGTGCCATTGACTTGGCTCTAGTTATTAGAATAGTTTGCACTTCTTCGAATCCCAACCCAGGTTTTATTGGAAGCTTTTGGGGGGTTGGGGTGCTTGGTAGCCTTTATTTCATGACCACTTTTTTTTTTATTCTTTCACCACCTGTGCAGAATGTATTCTCCATGTGTTTTTAATGCGTTGTTTTCCTTTGGGTACTCATTTCAAGTATTCCATCATGTCTGCAGAACCCACTACAGGTGCTTGTGAATGCCATCATAAACAGTGGACCAAGAGAGGACTCCACTCGAATCGGGCGTGCTGGGACGGTGCGTCGCCAAGCAGTGGACGTTTCACCTTTACGTCGCGTCAACCAGGTAAGTACCGCAATCGCTTGTGACTCGTATACAAGCCGCACCTTTCCCCCCAGAAATATCTCATGAAAGTTAGGGGTGTGTATTATCCACGAGAACTCTGAAAGCTCGAGTTCTCTCGATTTCTCGCACCGACACAAGATCAAGCTTCTTTAGTGGGTGCCACCATTTTTAAAAATGCAGTGCATTGTGGGATATATGATGCAACAATGAAACTTTTTTGTTGTTGTTCTGAATAACAATTATTTCAAGAGAAGAAGTAAAATTGTTTGGTTCTAATACTTTAGTTTGCTTTTGAAATCTATTATCGAATAAGTAGAAACCGGTTTGAGGCAGTTAAACACTTCCTTTTGAAGGCTGGCCTGGAGGTATTCACACACTTCTAAGCTATTTTTTTTTTTTTTTTTGTATACCTTGGTCGAGGCTCGTATGAGAGCAAACACACAACTCACAGCAAGGAGGCATGAGACAAGAGGAGCGGGAGTGGAAGGGACAAAACAGTGGGGAACAGACACATTAGGTGAACTGTGGAAGGGAGAGGGATGGGGATGGGACGGGGAACATGGCAAAGAGAAGATGGACATTACAGGGACTTTCAGGAAGGAAAGCAGGAGAAATGAAGGAAGTGGGCTTGGGTGGATTATCGGGGGTAGAAAAGATCGAGGATTTGGATGGGGGAAGATAAGAGGTGGTGGTGAACAGCTGTTTTGAAAGCCTGGAGGGAAAAATGGGAAAGAATAGAGTGAGGAAGTTTATTCCAAAGGCGGGAAAAAAGAGGAATGAAAGAGTGAAGATGAGCAGTGATTCGTGATTTTGGTAGTTTTACCAGAAGGGGGTTGTTGGCGGACCTTGAGCGCCCTGTGGAAATGTGGTGGGGACAAATCGCAGAAAGAGCAGGGGGGGCAAGGCTGGAGAGGAGTCAGTAGAAGACAGAAAGACCACCGACCAACCTGCGGTGATTGAGTGAGAGGCCCAAAGACTCAGCTTCATTGCGGGAGATGCCGATGATCTTAAATGCCCTGGTTTCGACGGCGTGAAGCCGAGAAAGGTGGGAGGCAGGAGCACCAGCCCAGAGGGGAGAGCAGTACTCCATCAGGCTACGGACAAAAGCTTTGTAAGTGGTCAGGAGCTCAAGAGGGCCGAGGAAGGACTTTGCACAACGGAGGATTCCCAGTCGGCGACTGGCTTTTGAGGCGAGGTTGGAAATGTGACTTTCCCAGGAAAGGTCATGGCAGATAGTGAGACCTAGAAGCTTGAAAGAAAAGACTTCTTCCAGAGGATTGTTGAGAAAGTGGATGGGGGGGTTTTGTAAACAGTCCTTTCGAAGAGACATAGTGAGAGTGTGAGATTTGTCCGGATTGAAAGACATGTTCCACGTGTTGGACCAGTTTGTGATTTTATCCAGATCTGCAGTGAGCGAAGAAGCTGCTGCTTGCCGGTCTGAGGGATGACAGATGGTACGGCGGAGGGTGGAGTCGTCAGCAAAGAGAAATAGAGGATTTTCCAGAGAGTCCGAGGGATCATTGATGAAAACCAGAAAAAGAACAGGGCCCAGAACGCTACCTTGAGGAACTCCAGCCTGCACAGGAAGAGGGGATGAAAGAACTCCATTTAGGGCCACACGTTGACTGCGACAGGAGAGGAAGTCTGCGAGCCATGAGTGGAGATGGCCTTGAATACTATCTTGCCTGGGTTCAAATCCAGACCCAGCTATAGACTGTCATCCCGGTGTTTCATAGGCAGGGTGATTCGTCAATGTGTGCCGTCCCTCGGATGGACGATAAACCGGGTGTTCCCGTCTGCTGGCATTAGTTGGCGGACGTTCAACATCCTGTGGTGTCCTTCGCCGCGAAGAGTCGGCGAGCTATCGCCAGCACCAGTGCCCAAATTCCAAATTCTTGCCCTAACCTGCAGAGGGCACTGCATCAGCGGCACAGCCATGCTCTCAGTTAATGATGCTATGCCACAGTTTTGTGTTGCATACGAAAGAAAAAGACTTCCTTTTGAAATGTTTTTTTTTTTTTTTTTTTTAATGTTGGCCACTTTTTCCCCGTGATTACGATTGTGTTATTGGAAGAATGTCCATTATTGGGCCGTGCCACCTGTGATTACGATCATGCCTTGCACTTCAGTTTACAAACCTCTGATGTAAAACCGGTAAAGAAGTCATCGTCTTCCTCATCAAAAATTCCGAGGAAGGCTTCGGTGGCGAGATCCTCCATATCATTGTAAGACGAGTCTTGATCAGCGCAGTCGTCTTCCATCTCACTTTCCTCGCCAGAATCGCTCGCCTTACCGGATGCAGATCAACCGACATGGTTGTTTAAATCCTACGATCAAACGACTGCTGCGAACTTTTAATAGTTTATATATTTAATATTTAAGTAGAGACGTAGTTGTGGGAGGGCCTCGAGTGCATCGCAACATGACATTGTTTACCACTCCCATGGAGCCGAGCTGCTCATGGAGAGTGCCAACCGATTACAGAAACAACTGGAACGGCACTCCGTAGAGCGCATACCTCCATCACACTGCACAGTTTACATTTTGTATCCCACTAATGGGCCGGATCTGTTGACCTGAACCAAAATCTATTTGGCTTGTTCTTGTCATCTAGTCAAACCAACTCACTCACCAAGTTTTGTCATCATCCATCCACAACCTTTTTGAGATATCATGCTGTGTATTATTTTTGGCCCCATTTCTCAATGGTGAAGATTCACTTGTAAAAATCCATCTTCAACTTTGAGATATCACGTCTGCGGACAGACAGACAAACATCAAAGCAAGAAATACGTCGTACATATCACGATGCTTGCAAAATCTATAAAACAAAATTTGACCTTAAAATAACGGGTGGTTGAATTCATTGACCTGATATGCAAATCCTCCTTCAATATTTCAAATCGATGGGATGAAAATTGAGGATTTTAGAAATGCCACTGTTGGAGAAATTCTTTAAGTCCTGTACATTTAAAACATTTATTCAACAAACAAACACATACAAATGCACATGGAGGATCTGGAAAAAGAACAGTCTTGCTCCAGATCTCTGAAATACATGGTGAATTTTAGTTCTTTATATAGTGTTCAGTGAAACACAGCGATTTGTCATTTTAAACGCGAGCCGACGTATTTCCAGGTGGAAATCGTTTTCAGCTTTCGTGCAGCAATCAGCCTAATTTTGAAGGGTTGTAGCATATATTTCGAGACCAGGTGTAAAATCTCTTCCCAGCACAGAATGGCATCAAAACTGTAATCCTTTGTGTACATTGATGGATCACATACTATTTATGGTATGGAAGGGAAAAAGTTCAATCCCCTCCTTTGCAGACTTGGGAATTGTATATAATATGAAGCAATCAGAGTTTCGTGAATACATCTGGACATTTCCTTAGACCACCACTCTTGTTGAGTTGCAATCACATTCATTTATCAAGCTTGCTGGTACCTTATAGCTATTATTTCATAAAATCCCTTAGGAAGTAAAATATATTTAAATAATAGGCAATTGTTTTGTACTGAATTCAGCTTATTTGAAAGGTCGGCCTGCTTATCATATCTTTACTCGTCAGGTCAATCATCTTTCAATACAAAGGAAAGATATGATTATGTTAGATAAAATTAAAATCGATACATGTTCAATCACATAGAATCATACCATATTTGAGTACATTTTCCATTTCAGATTTAATACATTTATTTTAACGAGTACGTGCCCGTAAAATAAATAAATAAATAAATAAATATTCCAACCGCGAGCAAGAAACAACAACCACACAGGCCGTTTCTTCGCTCTCGCGTGCCCTTACGTGCGTGGCCCGGAAGTTCACATATCACAGTTACGATTATTCGCAATTTAGGTTTTAATGGCCAATTATTCAATTAGCGTCAACGTATTTTACCTTTTCGCAATGTCGTCGCAAGGAAAAAAAAAAAGAGAAGAGAAGAGAGAGAAAAAAAATTTACTTCCTGGTTCGCAGCATACCAGCACTCTGATGTTACCGAAATTTATGCACCGTCTAATATGAAAACGATCATAACTTGGGCCATTGTGTTTATCTATAAATGCGCATAAGAAATCGAGAAATTATTAGAATACACGAAGTCATCACTCTCCAGAAGCCCGTACATTGTAACCCGTAATGGGGAACGTGGCTTCCCTTCCCTTCCCCCATCGGCCACGCCCACGCAATAACGTGTCTTGTCATTGGTTGGTAAATAAATGGCCATAACTTGGGAGGCACTTGTCCAATTAATATCAAACCTTGAAAAGGCACATCCTCAGGTCCCCAGCAATATACCTGGCAAGTTTCAATTAGATCGGACCAGCGGTTGTTGAGAAACAGCGGTGACACACACACACACACACACACACACACACACACACACACACACACACACACACACACACACACACACACACACACACACACACACACACACACACACACACACACACACACACACACACACACACACACACACCTGGAATTATCGATAGATATCAAGGTTTAATTAACAACGTTTTATTATCGTTTTTATCACCCTCAAACCCAATATGCTAATTTCGTAGAAATTGCATCAACACCACCCAAGTTGTTTCCTTTGGCCGATGTTGATGTCAAAATACTTGGTTGGTTGGATTCAGTAACCTGATATGCAAATTCTGTTCAAATTTCTCATCAATTGAATGAAAATTGAGGATTTTAGAAATTTGACAGTTTCTAAAATTTTGAACTTTAGCCTGTGTTGACCTTTTGACCTAAAACAACAGGGTTCTTGCTTATGACGAACTTTACCAGGTGGTGATGTTTCATGAAGATCGGTTTAAAATTGTGACCTGTAGGCGATTGACATCCAAACAGACAGACAGACAGAATAACGCACAAGGCGAACCAATACACTTGAAAGATCTTCGATTTTCGCAAGTAATAAACAGACAGTGGTGAAAACATATCCTCCGTTCACATTCAGTGGCGGAGGTAACAAGAAAGCATCTCAAAATGAAAGCCCATTCCGTGTGCGCTTCGTACTCGAACAAAACGTGACTTAAACGAGTTAATAACAACAAAAAAATTGGACATTTTTACCACCTCCGCCACCGAATGTGAAGGAGGTAATATTTTCACCCCTTTGTCTGTTTGTTAGTTACTTGCAAAATCGAAGATTTTTCAAGTATATTGGTCATTCATTTTTGTTATTCTGTCTGTCTGTCTGTCTTTGTTTGTTTGTTTGTTTGTCTGTCAATCGCCTACAGGTCACAATTTTAAACCAATCTTCACCGAAATTTCACCACTTCACCACAGAATTTTGTAAGTGAGGTCGTGGAGAGATTCACTTACCTCCCCACAACTTTACACCAAAGAGGTCAACGATTGACCGTATCCTTGCTCTTCGTGTCCTCACTGAACGCAGAGAGTTTCGGCAGGGGCTGCTTGCAGCTAATGTTGATCTCTGTAAAGCATTCGATTCAGTGAATCGCGATGTCCTCTGGAGGATTATTGGTCTTCGTGGGGTGCCACCAAAACTGATCGATCTGATGTCTGAACTCTACTCTGGTACTGAGAGTGCTGTGAAATGTGGTGGTACCATCTCTGACTTATTTCCAGTTGTTACTGGAGTTCGTTAGGAGTGTATACTGGGCCCCACACTTTTCAGCACTTGTATGGACTGGATTCTTGGGAGGATGTCGGAGAGATCAAGCTGCATTGCATCGTTTGGGAATGTCAAGATCTCTGTCCTTGATTTTGCAGATGATGCAGTCATCTGTGCGGAGACTATAGACATCCTCTTGGGGGCCCTCGAGGTGCGGAATGAGGAGTCGGAGCCGCTGGGATTACAGGTTTCTTGGGTCAAAACTAAGATCCAGGCTTTCAATGACATCTTGGATGCTGCTGTCCTGTCTGTGCCTGTTTGTGGTGAGGATGTTGAGGTTGTGGAGAGATTCACTTACCTTGGCAGTGATATTCATGTCTCTGCTGGCTGTGAGTCAGAGGTCAATAGACGTCTGGATCAGGCCTGGGGAATCATGGATTCACTGGATAATGGGGTGTGGTGCTGCCGGTACCTGTGCGGGAGGACGAAAGTCCGAGTCTTCAGGTCCTTGGTGCATCCAGTCTTGCTTTATGGATGTGAGACATAGACTCTGATCAAGGATCTAAGATGGAGACTTAATTCCTTTGGTACCATGTCTCTTCGGAGAATCCTTGGCTATCACTGATCGGACTTTGTGTCCAACGAGCGGTTGCTGACAGACTCAAATGAGATTTGTTACCTGCATAGTCCGTGAGCATCAGCTGCGGCTGTATGGACATGTGGCTCGATTTCCTGACGCTGGTCCTGCTCACCAGATTCTCTCAATGAGGGAGCCTCGTGAGTGAAGGATGCCAATGGGCCAACCACGTGCCTCGTGGTTGCAGCAGGTTGACTGGCATCTCAACGAGATGGGGATGGGCCAGGCATCTGTCTTGGGGGATGGCCAGACGGAGGCCCCTGGAGTACCGGCGGAAAGTGGACGCAGCGACGCGCTGCTCTGGCGCATGCTCCCATACCTGACCTGACCACAGATTTCTAAAATCCTCAATTTTCATTTGATTGACTTGAAATTTGAAAAGAAGTTATATTTCAAGCCACTGAATTCAACCACAAATTATTTTTGAGGTCCACATCAGCCAAAAGGTCAACAGAGACCAAATTCCTAAAAATCTCAATTTTCATCTGATTTTGAAATTTGAAGAGGAGTTCCATATTTGGTCATTTAATTCAACCACAAACTATTTTTGAGGTCAAATTTGTTTTATGGATTTTGCAAGTATTGTGCTCTGCATGACGTCGTCTTCTTGTTTGTCTGTTTGTTTGTCTCAAAAAGTTGACAAAGACTAAGTGATTAGATTTTTAGTGAAGATCCGGATCCGGCTCTGAGAATTTAAGTGATTCTTCACCACCGAGAGATAGGGCCCAAAACGATGTATAGCACGATATCCCAAAAAGTTGTGGACGGATTCTGATGAAACTTGGTGGACACGTTGGGTGTGTGACAAGGAAGAATTGATTCGATTTTGGTGAAGATCTGGATCTGGATCTGCTTGCGAGAGTTATTTAATTTGAAGTGATTCTTCATCATTAAGAGTTAGGGCCAAAAACGATATATAGCATGACATTTCAAAAATGTATTGGGCCCAATATATTCTCGTTCGGCGAGGTGTTCGCTCTTCGGAGTGCCCTTCTCGTATTAATTTGTGTTCTCCATATTCTCATAATAAAGGTTTGTTGAAGATTTAACGAGAAAAGCTAAATTGGGGGGGGGGGGGTAACAGTTGAAGATCATAACACCCCTTTGACATTTTTGTTTTGGCTAGATTACTTTGTGGATACAAGTAAAATGTTTTCTCATCCACTTCACTGACTTGTGCTCTTGTTATTCCAAACCTTGCTCAGGCGATCTGGTTGTTGTGTACGGGTGCACGTGAAGCTGCCTTCCGCAACATCAAAACCATCGCGGAGTGTCTTGCTGACGAGCTCATCAATGCTGCGAAGGTCAGATGTATACAAATCGCATAACCATGCATGTTTACAGATGTACATGTTTGTGTGTTACTTTGGCAATTTCCAGTATAGTCATTTTGCTTCCCCTTGTGCATTTTCTTTCCAATTTTTTTTTTTTTTTTTGCTTTAAATCTTCCTGTGTATGGCAGCTTGGCTGTCGGGTAGCTATCATTTTGTTGGGGTGTGGCTGTGCCGCTGTTGCCTTGCCCCAATACCAGAACACTGGTACTCATTTCGCCAATCCCACCTGGTGTTAATTCAGCAGCCAACGGGGCTTGAACTCAGGACCCTAAGATCCCAAGTCAGCCACCTCAACCACTAAGCCAACACCAGCCTCACTACTTTAAATATTTTTTTTATTTTTTTTTATCATAAATTGTACTATAATTCAAGAAGTGTGTGTTTGTTTGACTTCAATGCACATTTGAACCGCTGGGCAGAATGAGTTGAAAACTGCTGGTTGAACTCGGGGTGTGTATGGGGGAGGTTTTAAGTGGTATATATATATTGTTACGGATTCGCGCCCGCCGGCGTGCGACGGCCACGTAACTCGAATCGCGGCACGTCGCCCACCGGACGGACAATCCAGTCGTGACCCTCTCGGACTAACGCCGGGAACCAGTCACGGGTGGACCTTTCGGTCTCACCGCGATCGAGCCAATCGGCCCCCGCGTGGGATCGGGTTGCTCGCCAAATTCGACCTACCTAAGTACCCACACGGAGGGTAGACCGGGCGATCGCACCTCGCCGCAGGTCGACTTCGGACACGGGCCACCTAAGCGACCCGTTCCGTACTATCGGGATAACCGAGCGGTGTTATCGTCGGCCTCGACGGTTCGATTAATTATCGGGCGTATTCAGCCCACTACCAACCCTTTACGTGAAGCAAGATGAGGATTCAATGAAAGAAATGACGAAGCGAAGCGGGAAACAGTTCAACACAAAGCACATTTATTCGCGGCACACGGGAAGCACACATATACAATTCCACCAAAAGCACATAGAAAAGAAGAAGAAACAATGCAATTTTACACAAAAAGCAAATGCGACAATGCAGATCTAATACCGATTACGCGAGCACACGGCAACACTTATACAATTTTACTTCACAGACGGCGCCGACAACACATATCCAAAACCAAGAAAAAGAACACCCTCAAGGATGAGGCGGGCCTGAGGCCGAGACCGGGTCGGGCCTACCCGTCTGGTGATGAGACGCGGAGCGGCGATGGTGCCTCAACTCCGCGGGCCTCGCGGGCAGTGTCTGGTAGGGGGTGGGAAAGGGGCCCCCTTGGTCGCACTATCTCAGCGCGGGGGGGAAACAGGAGGGGGTTGCTGATGCTCGGGGGAAAGGAGGATTTTTACTCTGCCTCGAGTCCCGCGACGAGCGTCTCCACCTTGACCAGGTCGCGCCGTCGGCCTCCCTGGTGTGCAGCTCCCGGCACGACGCGAGCACCCCCTCGCCGCCTCTCCACAGCTCCGTCCTCTTCGCTCCGACTCCAACGCACACGACGACGACGACGACCAACTCCTTCTTGCTTCTTCTTCCCAACTCCACCGACTGCGAAGTCTTAACTCCCCTCTACTGACGAACGCGGTCGCTTATATAAGCCCCGTGGCTTCGCTCTCTCATCTTTGACCCCCTGCCTTCGACCTTTCACCTCGCTCCCCATTGGCCCGAGAAAAAGTGGGCGTGAATGCATTTTGATCCATAAATTTGCATATAGCGATCGCCCTCCAACGCCCTGGAGGCGGGGCCAAATCGCCCCTCGCTCACCGATTGGATGGAACAAAAGTGGGCGTGTGTCGTTTTTGATCCGTTTTTGAAGCGGAAAATCCGTGGTTTTGTACACGCTGTTCGGCGCGCGCCCTGCACGAGTCCAACACCGGTACCCACAAGCGGCGCAAGAACGGTGGCGATGCGACGGTTGCGAGGTGTGACGTGAAGCGGCGCCGCGGTGGGTGGTTGATGTTGTGGTTGGTGGTGGTAACAATGGCGGTTGGTCCAAAATAAAGATAGTAAAAGAAAAACGGCTATCCTGAAGAGTCGCAGCACGCATGAATGACATGTATTCCCACTAGACAACGGGTTTGGGCCTAACTACACATATACTTACCCAGATATCTCACCTAAGGGACCTGAATGGTGGTTTGCGAATTTGGTAACCACAACAATATATATATATATATATATATGATTGTTGTTAAGAGCCAGGGTTTGAGGTTCGCCACGAGAGGAAGCACTCGGGTTCCTCCCGAACGACCGGTCCTTCGGCCACCAGCCGCGGATAACTCCGTGACCATGCGAGTTTCTCGTCAACCACGAACGCCGATAAGTACCACCAATCCTGGCAGGGTTCTCACTGCTTCACGTGTTACCCTTCCGTTGCATTGGCAGTATCAAGGGGGGCTCGTGCCCTCTACTGTAATTATTAATATAAATATGACTCTGTCCCAGCCACACTCAGGATAAATACTTGTCTTATCTTACCTGATCAGGTTTAGCTGCTAATTACGCACTGGCTCAGGTGTAGAGCCAATCAGATGCGGACTATGCTGGACCATGGAGGAAAGGACAACCGAGACAGATTTGAAAGGACAACTAACAATCTATTTATTTACACACACAAGTACGCAATGGTGAAAAGCACATTATTTACAGCTCTTTATTCACCAAGCAAGCAAACATTAAAATGAAAATTTACAGGCAAAAGGCACAGGAGAGCAGACTTAACCCTCACACATATTCTTCGATAATCTTCCTGAGACAAAAGACATATGGCCATCATTCAATCCGGGAAGAGGAGGCAAGAAGAACTGAGGAGAAAGAAAAGAACAGAGCATGGGGTTGACTCCTTACCTCACCTCACAACCAAACGAGGCTGTGCCGGTCCAAATATACTGGGGGGGGGGGGGGTGGGAGGATGGGGAAATTGGCGATGCGGTGCAACAGGACATGCGGCTGCGTTTAAGGCGTCCAGCAGTCGGCAAATCCTTTTCCCAGATATGCCAACGGCAACCCCTCTCCGTTTCAGACAAGCTTCGAGGCGACTACCGTTCCATCTACACTATGAGCTCTTACTTGCGCTCCTCCGCACTCTGGGCTCTTTCTTACTCACTAGATATGGCTTTTAGAGTCCCATCTCGTGCGAGCCTCTCTCCTATTGCACATCCGATGGGGGCGGGTCCATGATGCAGCTTGTGGGAAATTCCACTGTCACTGAGGGAGCCTTTAATGTAGCCTTCACCCCGCCCCTGGGTTGAAAGAAAGACCGACGGAATGAGAAGAGGGGTTGTTGAATTGAGCGATGAAGGACTGAAAGCAGCAGAGGGTTTGGAACAGACTGATGGGTTTTTTTTTTTACATGTATCTATACAATGTCAAGGCTCGAATAAGAGTTAACCCACAGAACGTATAACAAGGGGAACAGGAAACAAGAGTGATGGAAGAGGGAAGCACAAAACATTGGGGAATAGACACACGAGGAGATAGATATGGGGTGGGGTACACGGGGTAAACAAGACGGACACTATAGGGACTTTCCGGATTGAAAGGAGGTGGGTTTTGGGGTGGATTAACGGGGGTAGAAAAAATCATGGTTTTGGATGGGGGAAGATAAGAAATGGTACGATTGAAAGTAGCAGAGGGTTTGGAAAGGACCGGTGGTGTATTGGAAGAAGGGTCAAAAGTAGCAGAGGGAGGGGGAAGACATCACACATGGGATACACAAACTAACCTCAACGCATGTCCCCCCCCCCAACCCTATGACAAGGGGCAAATAGGGTGTCCTTTCAAAGTGTACCGACACATAAACTAATGATATAACTTGTCATCTCGTCTACGACGTGAACGTGTATGTTCTTCCCTGGGTACATTTCAAAAACCGTCAATATTATATATATATATATATATATATATATATATATATATTATATATATATATATATATATATATATATATATATATATATATATATATATATATATATATATATATATATATATATATATATATATATATATCCCTGGGGTTGGGGGTGGGGAGCATGCCAAATCTCTCAACGTAAATGTGTATCAGGTAGCACCACTCCCGGTGGGAGTGGGTATTACAAGTCATCATGAAATACAGTATCCCAATTCTGAGAAAATAAACCCATCTTCCAGGATGGGTTCTTCGCTCGTCACGAAGACCTATTGTAATTTACTGAGGATTGTCTTTTTTTTTTTAATGGTTCAGATTTTTTACAGAAATCATACTGATTGTAGGTATGGAAAGCACCCTTTCTGTGCATTATCCAGCACTGGGGGGGGGGGGGGTACAGTGCAACATTTTTTTTTTTTTTAACACATAGTATTCTTTTTCAATCATATGCAGCACAATGCTGCAGGGTAGTATCATTGGCTGAGAGCACGGCTGTGCTGATTCGGGCAGGAATTTGTAATTTGTTCAGGGTGCCCATGATGGCTCATCCACTCTTTGCGAAGGATGAAGTGAGCGTCAGCTGCGGCTGTATGGACATGTGGCTCGATTTCCTGACGCTGATCCTGCTCACCAGATTCTCTCAGCGAGGGAGTCTCGTGAGTGGAGGAGTCCAATGGGCCGACCACGTGCCAGGTGGTTGCAGCAGGTTGGCGATGCGGTGCAACAGATAACTTTGGAACAGTAATCTGCTACACCGCAGGGATATTAAACATCCACCAACGAATGCTGACAGACGGGATTCCCGTTTAACATCCGTCCGAGGGACTGCACACACATTAATGAATCACCCTGCCTGTTGTGGTGGAAAATAAGTCGATTTCCACAATGACTCGGCATACAAAGTAGAATCTCAAATAACTACGTACGTGCACATACGGGAGAAAATATAACAATGAAATTCTCAACAACAACAACAACAACAACAAAACACTAATGCAAGCCTTATATATGAAACAGGGACGAGTGTGGGGAAATGATTGAACTGTGAAAGAGTAACTATTCCCACAGTTCTAAATCAAAATAACCTCTTTATGCTACTGAGAAAGGAGCGAAACAATCTAAACAATGTAGGCAAGGCCCAATTACAGCCAATCAGAAAAGAGCACAACAGCCCCTTCGAGGTTCCCCAGGGTTTGGAGGTACAGACACAGTTACACAGATGGGATTTTCGACACTGTGAAACATTGGGATGACAGTTTGTAGCCGAGTCGGGATTCAAATCCAGGCGAGACAGTTTGGAAGCGAGTGCATACTTCTCGGCCATCCTGTCGGTCCCATCAGTCGCATTAAACCAAATCAACACAAGACGGTCAATGCACTGAATGATGTGGACTTTCACCGTATATTGTTCCTTGTGAATCAAAAGGATCTTGTAGATGTCAAATAATTACCATATTCTGGATGCAGGAAGAGGATTCGGTGATGTCATTGTAATTTAAGATTTGCTTCTGCTCTCACAGGGTTCATCCAACTCATACGCCATCAAGAAAAAGGACGAACTGGAACGAGTGGCCAAGTCCAACCGCTAAAGACCAGCAAAGCTCAACACTTTTACTGCAATAAAGCTTTGTTTGTGTTCAATGCTGGCCTTGTTCGTCTCTCTGGGTGTTCTGGTACGGGGTGGGGGTAATGGTTGGTAGTAATGTTTCGAAGACATTTTACATTGGCATCGATAAGGGAGGGACTGTTTATTTTAAATGATTAAGTATCCTGTTGTTACCCCACGCCTGAAGTGCAAAGCAGAGGAAGGCAATTGGTTCACTCTGTGAATGATCGAGGAACTGCTGAATTTTATATTTTGAACACTTTGGCTCTGCATTTGGTAAATTGTGCGGTGTCTTGGCCCGCACATGCACGCGCCCATTGGGGTAAATCAATTGCTTCAGTGTGTGTGTGTGTGTGTGTGTGTGTGTGTGTGTGTGTGTGTGTGTGTGTGTGTGTGTGTGTGTGTGTGTGTGTGTGTGTGTGTGTGTGTGTGTGTGTGTGTGTGTGTGTGTGGCAGTCAAACAAAATTACAAATCATTCCAAACAGGAAACTTTTTAGGGGTCATAAATGACACAAATGAGCAGCATAAGTTAAATAATACTAAATTAAAAAATGTTAAATAAGGTGGTGTAAAAGAGGGTGTATCAATGGTGGTAAAATGTCTGATTTATTTATTCAAATTGAATTGCATGTTTGAACACGAGAAACAATCATCTTGTTTACAATTCCAAAAACCTTCAGTTTTAGCAGTGTGTTGGCAAGAATTGTATGTTGTCTCGAACAATCAAATTTACCTTGCACCCTCAGGGTGGGCGGGGGGGGGGGCATCGGGATTCAGACTAAATGGTTGCACCCAGCAATGCAACAATCGAGCTAACTTCATCCAAAAATGTCGAGCGTATCTCAAAGATCGTTCCAAGAAGAGTTGGCAGTCGGCTTGTGGTTGGACAAATGCATGGACAAACCTCGATAGTGACAACGCATCTCAGCGGAGCATCGTCAGCTCTGACCTGCTCCGATTGACCCATCGGCTTTGTATGGTTCGTGGATGCCATCGCACCTGTTATTTAAAGTTCACGAACAAAGCGAATACGAACATGCTGGGAAATGCAAACCAAGAGTTTGAAAGACCCTTCCCCACTTCCTTTTCCTCAAGACTGCATCGGGTAAGGTGTTACAGGAACTCTAGTTTGAATGAGATTTCCTTTTCCTGAAAATGTTTTGACGTTGATCTTTTGGTAATTACCTTACCCTCGAACCTGGTGTCGGCTTTACGGTTCGGGCGGTGGCTTGGGATCCTTGGGTCCTGAGTTCGAGTCCCGTTTCCACTGAATTAACACCAGGGGGTTGACTCAGCCTGTCATCCTTCCGAGGTCGGCGAAATGAGCACTGCATCAGCGGCATAGCAGCTCCCCTAACCGATGATGCAACCAGCAGCCAAAAAGGCAACACCCAATGGGAACCTTACCCTCTGTTCTGTCTGCCTACCTGCTCATCTTAACAGAACCAAAAACCTTGTGGCATAGCAACAAGGGTGGTTCATGTTGGAACTGAATCTTTGCTTATAAGAAGCAGTGTAATGTTCCTGACTTTTTTTGGGGGGGGAATCTTTTTTTTTGTACTGTTGTCAATTAATACCCATGATGCGTTTCTTGATTTAATGCACGTCTTCAAAATCAATGTGCTGATAATTGAGATAGACGAACAAATCGTTTTGTCAATGAAACCAAACCATGATTCAATTTGGAAGATAACTGTGCATAAGATGGTGACGATTGCTGAAAAACAAAGCTGGATGTGAAAGTAAATAATGAACCACATTCCGTAACTCGCCACCCTCAACGCAAACGTACGCATCATGGGTACTGAAACCCCTCAAAAGAATATCTGATGAAACTCCGAAAGCTGAACACTCCTCTCCCCTCACTTGCTCTTCAAATTCCCGACGACAACTCTGACGTCCTAGAATTCTCCAAAATCTTTTCAAACCTTCACCGACGCATCCCTTACATTCTCACTCCACTCCACTCCTCGAGACATGGATGTGTTGCTTCTTGCATTAAGTTGTGTTCCGCTTCTGGGTGAAAAGGCAGCTACGCTGATGGGCACGAGTGATCGACGTCGACTTGTCATGTTGCAGTCCATTTGCAATGCACTTGGACAAGATTAAAGCAAGGGCTTTGTGCAAATGGCATGCATTGACTGGTTGTGATGCATCAGGCCACATCATCAGAAAAAAAAAAAAAAAAATCAAAGAATGTATTCTTGGAAGCATTCCTGAAAGCAGATCCTCATATTGTAGATTCCATATCTGCTTTGGGAATTGGAAGTGAACCATCTGAAGATACCATCAAAGGCTGGATGTCATTTTTGTGGAGCCCCTTCTGTAAGAAGGGCATCAATATCACAAACCCACACAACCTCAGATGGACCTTGTTCAAGCAATGGGGAATTGACAGAGGAGTAGAGCAACTGCCACCAACTTTTGGAGCTGGGATACAACATATCTGGGGAGCTCATTGCCAATCTGCTGTATTATATGGGAGCAAGATCTGAGTCTGAATCCTATTGTTGCCAACCCATTAAAGCTTGGCTGGATAAAATAAGACAACCACCTGCTGGCAAAGTTGTCAGAAGTCAGAAGTTGAGCGAGTGAGGTGCAGTGCCAGTAACTCAAGTGCATTGAACACGTGTGCATCAGCAACAAGATCATGCCGAGCAAGGGATTTCATTTTTACAGAACTTTGTCAGTGTGAAGCGGATATGGAAATTTGCTGAAACATATGCAGTCATATAGACCCCAGTGAGTGACATGCTGTAATTATTAATATGCATGGATGTATTTGTATATGATATGTCATCAAAGTCAAATGTGAAAATAATGTTTCAAACATCAATATATTGGAACCAGCTGGGTGATTTAATCCTTGGATAAAATAGTGTTGCAGTTATATTGTACAATTCTGATCTATTAAGACCATATAAATGGGAAAAATGCTGGCCATTTTGTGCATATCAATACAGTGGTTAAGTATATAATAAAAATAATAACAACGATAAGGCCACTCGGTAGAGCGCATACCTCCGCCACGAGAACATATCGGGCCCAATACATTTTTGAAATATCATGCCATACAGTACTATATCGTTTTTGGCCCTATCTCTCAATGGTGAAGAATTAAATCTCGTATCCGGAATCGGATCTTCACCAAAATCTCAATTTATCCTTGTGACACACCCAACGTGTCCACCAAGTTTCATCTGAATCCGTCTACAACTTTTTGAGATATCGTGCTATGTATCGTTTTTGGCCCTATCTCAATGGTGAAGAATCACTAAAAATTCAAGTAGTCGGATCCGGATCTTCACCAAAATCTAATCAGTTTGTCCTTGTCACACACCGAACCTGTCCACAAAATTTCATCCGGATCCGTCGACAACTTTTTGAGATATCCTGCACACAAATGAAATTGCTTGTTGAGCAAGGAATTGCCAGAATAACTTTGTCATATCTCCAAGATCTCTGAAAAAACAAAAACCTGGAAATCAATTTGGTTCTTATAAGTCGATAGTGCAACTGTTTAATGAGTTATAGCACTTAGTTTGGTCATAATCATAACTTGGAAGTCAATCGGACTTGAAATGGCGTTTTTATCGCAATTTGAAAGTTTTGACCCGACCCCCCCTGACATTCGACCCTCGACCGCTAAGAAGGGTGTTGGTGTGACACCCCAATGAGACATATGGTTGGATGGAGTATTGGAAGTTGCACATTTTGGATTTGGTTCGAAGTCGATACGACCATTTTAGCGGACGTTATTGCGAAAATAAGAATTTCGGTTTTTCGGTGACCTTGACTTTTGACCCAGATTCACCAAAAACGACAAGTGTCGAAGTTGGACCATGGCCGACGTCTGTACCCATTTTGGTCATGATCGCTGAAACGGTGTAGCTGCTACAGGGTAAACAAACACACAAACAGACAGGCACACAGAATGACACACACAACCTACCAACATAATTGCCGAAATCTGAAGGATTCCGGCAATTAACAAACAGACGGACAGACATGGGTGAAAACATTACCTCCTTCACCTTCGGTGGTGGAGGTAAAAATCTTTATTGTCCCATATCTAGGGAAATTCCTTTTTGGTGACACTAAGTTCAAACATCATGAAAAAAAATCTATCTATAATTCCAGCAATGCGTGTGTGTGTGTGCGTGTGTGTGTGTGTGAGACCGCTGTTTCTCGACAACCACTGGTCCGATCTAATTGAAACTTGCCAGGTATATTGCTGGGGACCTGAGGATGTGCCTTTTCAAGGTTTGATATTAATCGGACAAGTGCTTCCCGCATTATGGCCATTTATTTACCAAACCAATGACAAGACACGGTGCTGCGTAGGCGTGGCCGATAGGGAAAGGGCGCCATAGTTACCGTGGCGTAGGAGTGGCAATGGTCAATGGCAGCGAATGTCATGGCAAGCAAAGATAGGGAGGTAAACTTGATTTTAATTTACTCTGTGTGTGGAAGTATCACAGCAGTTGTTACTTCAATGCAAGTGATAATTCGTGGAATGCATGTGAACATTCCGTACGGGCACGCACCACTTCCGGATAGTGATGACTTACTGTATTCTAATAATTTCTCGATTTCTTATGCGCATTTATAGATAAACACAATGTCTCAATCCAGTCGTCGTTTACGAGAGCGAATGAACGGCCTGTGTGGTTGTTTGAAAGTTTTTTTTTTTTGGTTTGCACGTACAGCCACGCACGTATGGGCACACAAGAGCGAATGAACGGCCTGTGTGGTTGTTTGAAAGTTTTTTTTTGGTTTGCACGTATGGGCACACAATAGCGAAGAAACGGCTTGTGTGGTTGTTTCTGGCAGGTGGTGTGAAAGTTTTTTTTTAAATTTTGCACGTACGGCCACGTACTCGTAATAATAATTTTTAAAAAAAAGAATAAGAAAACATGGTAAAAAGTTGGAGGATGGACGAAACAGCAAAATGGCTAAGAATTTGAATTTAACACTTCAATTGCACGTTATACAAATGACTTTTTGAAAATGTTCTTCGTCGGCCGAGCACGAAAGGGTCTCCCTGATGTCAGTTTTCAAAAAGTCCGTGCAAGAAGTGGCTTTCATCGATACATTCATGTCTAGTCTTCCTTTTCAATGTTCACAAACATAGAGACTCCATGCTGGTTGAAGGCCTGCCCAATTTAAATGTCAGCGTAATGACCTCTCAGTCATGACTTATTCCACACATTTAGGTAACTATACCAAGAAATCAAATTAAATGACAAAACACTGATCAGCAAGGAATTAGTCAACATCCACATCACGCGTGACCAAACACCAAATGAATTCAACTTCCTGAGAATATACAATCTTTGCATTGATTTCTTGTCGATAGCAATGATAGCCTCATCAAAACATAGTTTGTTATCAATAATAGTGCCCAGGTCTTTGAACTTGTTCACAATTTCCACCTTATCACCATTCATGATTCCAGGCTCATGATTGTGACCTTTCCCAAAATCCAAAATCATCTCTAGTTTTGCACACATTCAGAGTGAGACAAAAGTACCCACACCACTTATTGGATGCGTCAATCTCAGAGGTACGACACAAAGGACGATTGATAAGACAGGCAACACGCCGGTATCGTCCGCACACTTGATGAAGTTACACACGTCTTTGAGGGCCACACATCCATTGGTGCACAGATTGAACAGTCGAGGTGATAATACACTGCTTTATGAAGCACCAGTATTTAAGAAGCCTGGTGTTGGCTTCGTGGTTCGGGTGGTGGGCTTGGGATATTGGGGTCCTGAGTTTAAGCCCCGTCAGCTGCTGAATTAACACCAGATGGGGGTTGACTCAGCATGTCATCCTTCCGAAGTTGGCGAAATGAGTACCAGTGAACTGGTAATTGGGGCATTGCATAAGTGGTGCCCCCATACTCGGTAGAAGTGGCGATGCACCGTCGATCATAGCCAGTTGAAAGCATGAAATCATGCCACCACAAGTGGAAGTATTGAAAAAAAAAAGAAAGAAGTATTTACCATGGGTAACTTTGATAAACCACTATTCACCTTCACCTGCTGAAGACTGTCTAGTAAAAAAAACTTTCCACCCAGAGTAGGGTATGGGGGTTCAGGCACAAGTCACTCAACACTTTCAGATGGGTAATTGGCTGTATAGTGCTAAAGGCTGATGAGAAATCAATAAATGATATATGAACAAAGGTTCCATTCTGGTCAGGGTGACGACTTGTGATTGGATGAAGCAAACCGAGCCGTGCATATTCGACACTGCGTCTTGCTTTGCATGCAAATTGTAAAGGATCCAATTTGAGAGCTACATCTGATATTATAAACTTCACGATCAATTTCTCCGTAAATTTACACAGGATGGAGGTTAGGGCAACAGGTGTATACTCACTGAGCTGCCTTGGGTGAACCTTTTTTGGCATGGGAATAATGATGGACTTTTTTCCAGCAAATAGGAAGAGTACGAGTAGTTAAAAGGAACTGAAACAATCGAGTAAAAAAAAAAAAACATTAAGTTCGAAACATCACTCTTTCAAAATACAAGACTTGATGCCATCTGGACCACGAGTCTTCCTTTGACTCAACACCCGAAAGCACTTCACGGCATCGGATTCACAAATTACCGGCATGGGACACGCTCGAGTATCCAGATTATCACAGAAAGTATAACATTTTACTCGGTTCCCTGGAACATGAAATCTACCGAAAAAGTCATTCAATTCATCCACAGATCTGGAATCAAGAACATGAATGGGAAATCTACCATCCTTCACCTTCTCGTTTGAGCCCATCATATTTCTGAGTCCCCTGTGTAGTTGTTCTTCAATCTTATCCCTGCACAACTGTTTACACTTGCCAATGACAGAGCGAAGTTCTTTCTTCGCCACCCCGAGGGTGCAGTCGTTCTTCTGCACGAATGCATGCTTCTTCTTCATCATCATCATCATCAAGAAAGCCTTTACTTCAGCGGTAACCCAAGGTTTGTCATTTGGAAACACGCATGGTTGTCTCATCAGTATGTCCATGCGTGTGAGAGATGCTGAGCGGCAGCTCCATGACAATCCCCAGACCGTGTAGTCCGACTTTGCTATAAATGGTGGCCATTTTAAAATTTAAAATGACTGCCACACATCAACACCATTATATATTTGTTATACTGGTGTAGTAGACAATAAAAACATGCACTTGTAACCAATAAGAAGATTAAATATCAAAGTAGTGGTGGTTCTGGATGATACAAATGGTGGCCATTTCAAATCCAAAATGGCTGACATTATGGGCACCCAAAAACATTGGTGTCAAGTGGTTTTGGGGTTGTATGTATATGTGTATATATATATATCATGACAGTATTTCCTGAAAAATACAAAGATTATACCCAAAAATACATATGCGTTCAGGAACCTTTCAGACGACAAGGTCTGAGGATCATAATGGAGCTGCCACTCGGACATCTCTCACCACACACACACACACACACACACACACACACACACACACACACACACACACACACACACACACACACACACACACACACACACACACACACACAAACAGCCACTGAGCTTTGGGGAAGTGCCGTCACTTCCTGGGGCACTGGGTATCAGTGACGTCACAACAATGGTGCTGCCTTTCTCACCACACCCTGAGGGTGCAGTCGTCCTTCTGCACAAAAATCAGGGCATTTCTTCAGGAGGAATTCCCTCCTCCCCCTGGATGCCAACCGATAGGGATTGTCCATGCTCTTATCCTTTTTAAATGCTGATCGCCAAGCCAGGAAGCAGAAGGGACCATTTTTAAAGTATTTGGAGTGACTCAGCCGGGGTTTGAATTGCTGAGCACCCAGATTCGGAACGGACGCTCGAACCATGAAACTACAGAGTCTGGACAAACTTATATAGGCCATTGTGACAAAACAAACTAATTTCAATAACTGAGATTAACTTTATCTCATCATTATCATAACTTTGATGTCATCCCTTTGTTCTAACATATGCAACTTAATGTACACCATTGAAGGATGACCAATTTGAAAACTAATTATAAACAATAAGTAGTATGTTTATCAATACTATACGAGTGAATTTGTATATTTATTTGTTTGCTTATTACCTCCGCCACCCAAGGTGGGCGGAGGTTGTATTCACCCCTGTCTGTCTGTGCACAGCATATCTCAAAAAGTTGCAAACGGATTCGGACGAAATTTGGTGGAAGTGTTGGATGTGTGTCAAGGACAAAATGATTTGATTTTGGTGAAGATCTAGATCCAAATCTAAGAATTTTTAAAAGGTGATTCTTCACCATTGAAAGACAGGGCTAAAAACGATATATTAATTGCACGATATCTCGAAAAGTTATAAGTGGATTCGGACGAAACTTGGTGGACAGGTTGGGTGCATGACAAGGACGAATTGATTCGATGTTGGTGAAGATCTGAATCCGGGTCCAGATACGAGAATTTTTAAAGTGTTTATTCACCCATTGAGAGATATGCCGACAATGATGTTATTCATTCAAACAGCGCATATGCAGACAAGTAATTTAATGAATCATTCTAAATGATGAAAAAAAAAAAACAATCAATCAAGAAAGTTTAAACAACTGAACAATATGCATTACATGTTGAAATCTAAGATGAAATCGAAATTTTCAAAACGTTTCATTTCACTCAATTTAAAGAGCAGGTTGCGGGTCACCAAACATGTTCTGAAAATTTATCAATACGATGATATCTGCATTAAATAGTTTGATGCAAACTATTGTGGTTGCCCAACTATTGGTAATATTAATGAAATTTTACTCCGAAGTTATTTCTCGAAGCTGTTGAAAAAAACAGCCACGTGCCCATGTATGGATGTTGACGTCACGTTCTCAAAAACAAAGCGGACGCTTACTCGCTCATTGAAGAAGTGTCCAGTTCAGCGGGCCGTTCTTTCACTTTTTTGAGCTGGCAACTGTCTATATTCTCCTTTTTATTTTGAGTTATTGTAGAACAAAGTTATTTGGATATTTGTACATCATGCCTCGTACGTGCGTCGTCATGTTTTGCGAAAATGGCTGGAAAACGGGTAATCGCTCCCACCGATTCCCGAAGGAATCAAACATTCGCCGGCAGTGGATAAGATTTGTACAAACAAAACGGGCGAATTTTCCCCCAAAGAAAACGGGCAAAGAGGACCTTTGGATAGACTTGTCATTTGTGGTGACCATTTCACAGCCGAGGATTACGAAGGCAACGCAATGAGTGAGCTCAGTTTCAAAACAACTGCTCAAGTGAGACTGAAGCGTGACGCTGTGCTCACCATTCAGCCTTCTCCTCCTTCATCTTCTCACACTGTGTCACCTCTCAAGCAAGGAAACTCTCCTCAGCATACTGACAAGGTGGCTGGGAAGAAGCGACGACGTGCTGTGGACAAGCTCACTTGTGCCAGGGTGAGAGCTGACAAATCGACAGTCTGATATGTTGCAAATTATATTTCAATTCAATTTCGATGGCACTGATATTTGATGTGTAATCGTTTGTACATGTTTCTTGAGCAGTTGGTGAGAGATCAATGTGGACCAGTGAGTGGTGTGGGTGAAGAGAGCCTTGTTGAAGACACAGAGGAGAACGCTCCTCACTCACCTGACACTGGCCACTGTGCTGTGAGCACTCAGTGCTCCATCATAGTATAAATTCCCATCGTCCTCCGACTCATCCTCTGCAATATCGGAATGAAAACACTCAATTTCATCGCCGCTGAAATAACTCTCTGATTCACATCTCGCCATTGTTCACACGCTGTTTCCGAATGTTCACGAAGTTTTCGGAGAACATGACGTCATAGCATCTTCGGTAAATTCCGGTCTGTTTTTCGATCACTGACAAAAGTTTTGACCTAAAAGTTAATTTTAGCATATTTTGAGTTTCAAATGTAAGAAAATAATTTCCCAACGATTATTAATGTGATTACAACCTTCGAATCACGCGAAGTCATCAGCGACTCAAAACCTGCTCTTTAAACGAAACAGATTAAAACCAAAGCAAATAACAGAGGTGTGTTCAGATACCAAGCAGTGAGCTAGAGCTTGCTAAGCCAGTCGTTCCTCATCAACGGTTTCAAATGAAGTGCTTGCTTGAGTGTTTAAGCCACTTGGTGAGCGCTCTACATGAAACTTTGTAACTTAACACACCCCTGAACCTCGCAGTGAAGCGGAAGTGATTTTTTTTAATTTATTCCGCCATAAATATGCAGTAAGGTTGGCTAATGAAGATGGGTCACACGACGGCCTAGACGCAGAGGTACACACACTCACCTCCAAGCTGTCTGGTGTGAGTTTGAATCGTAGCTCGGTTATAAACTGCCATCTCAGTGTTTCACGTGCAGGCGAGGCATCAATGTGTGTGTTGTAGTGTTTTCAACTTTGTTACCCTTTCATGGCAGAACCGTAACATATAGTGGCCCCAACTTTTGGGTGTTGATATTTCATAATCTGAGCAAGGGTTTAAGCTACTGCACATTGGCCTTGACGTCCGTTTAGAGGCCGGTATGAAGTGTACATTGGGATGTGGGGTCAGGCAGTGGTGTCGCCGGCCCACAAGAAAAAGGTAACCACGAGGAGGCCAATAAGACAGCAAAAACAAATGTTTTAAAATTTTATGAAAAATTTATTTTGTAATTTGTTTTGAAAACAGACTTTTCAGCACAAGGTACACGACTCGAGTTTCGAGTTTCCGGTCATTGAACTCGGAAGACCAAGTTCTGCTTGGGGAAAGTCCTGGTCTCAGTCTGAGAGCCAGAGTTTAAAGGTGCGGTCGTACGAAGAGGTGGCAATTAATTGCCCATCTGCAGACACATCCAACCCCATCACCTTTCCTTCATGTCCAGCAAGGGTCTTCAGTGGTGACCACCCCGGATGAGACCACACCTTGACTGTGTTGTCGTAAGCACCTGTCACCAGGAAGTGCCCTGCACCAGCTGAAAAGTGTTTCCTCATTACAACCAGCATAACCAAATGTGCACAAGTTGATGCAGTGGCCAATCAACTTGGTTAGACAGACCGATTCCGCCACTACTATTGGTGCTCACTTGACAAGAATCTTCACGGCTCAAAAATAAGTCATTAAGAGTTAAGATGCTTCAAATTGTTGTCTATTATCTCAGTTACAGTAAACAGAATATCAAATTTCTGATGTATTCTTCCATACGTCCTGCAATGCACTTGTCCTTTCACTGCAAGTAAAGATGCATTGTGGCTGAACCCTTCACTCTTTCATTCCTCTTTTTTTCTCTCACCTTTGGAACAAACTCCCACACTCTCTTCAATCTCACTCTTCCCTCCAGGTCTTCAAAACAGCTGTTCACCACCATCTCTTATCTTCCCCCATCCAGAACCACGATCTTTTCGACCCCTGCTAATCCACCCAAAACCCACCTCCTTCAAATTCCCTTCCTGAAAGTCCCTGTTGTGCAAGGACCTGAAAGTCCCTGTAGTGTCCATCTTGTTTACTCTGTGTACCCCACCCCATCCCTCTCCCTTCCACAGATCTCCTCATGTCTCTATTGCACACTGTTTTTTTCCTTCCTTCTCCCACCCCTGTCTCCTGCTCCCATTGTTGTATGTTGTGTGTATTGGCTCTCATACGAGCCTCAACAGTGTATACAAAAAAAGAAACAAACAAAAAAAAAAGTAGAATAACACTCAATAGTCACTTTCTTTTGCCTCTTGGCAGTCGACACATCTCCGTCACTGGTCTTGCGCTTCGGAGCCATGTTTGATTAATGAGCAGAGCAAGATGAAAAACACCGGCCAAGGCAGCAGGACAAAAAGAATGATTGAGACCCAGGACATGCTGCACATAAGTATTCATGCAGGAATTGTGTGTAGCTGTGGGAGGGCGAGTCGTCTTCCCATTGTTTGTGGGGGATGTTGGCGGGTGATAACATCTTACGGAACTGGTGGTAGATGTGGTGAAGCATTTTAATTGTGCGACTCGAGGGGGATAACATTTTAGGCAGCAGGTAGAGACGGTGGAGCGTCTTTATAGGACGAATTGTGGGACATGCTGCGCAGCGAGGTTGATAGTGTGAATGGCAGATATGTTTTGGAACTGTTTTATGCGTGCGGCTCGTGGAAATGTTTTTTTGAGCCCGCACAAAAAACACAAATATGCGAAGCACAGGGCCACGAATGTTGAAGCAGGTTGCACTTTATCAACCACAAATATGCAGGATCCGTGAATGTCGGGTTCTGACAATATATATATATATATATATATATATATATATATATATATATATATATATACACA
>NC_140961.1:136823963-136966463 GCF_056783735.1 Eptatretus burgeri
GCTAATACTGCACAGCACAATTACCAACCAGAGTCTTAGCGCATGCCAATTGTGGATGTGATGGGAAATGAAGCAGTTGGAAAGCCTTTGCCAGACATCACACTTACGCTGAAACTTCACTTTGGAGAGCAGGTTATGATGGGCAGGAATGGTGTACGAGCAGGTACGGCTGCGCAGATCCCAAATCTTACAGCTGTTGTCTGCACTGCCTGTGGCCACATGATACCTGCAGGAAAACGGGAATAAATTTGCTTTCAAACAGTGGGTTCCAAAACTGGTGAGTTGCAAGAGGTCGATCGCAGAAGACAGGTTCGTCTTCGTCTTCCTCCTCATTTCCCTGAATATGGGATGAGGCCTAACGTCAAAAACTAGCTCCTACCCCACCTGTTGTACAATAAAGCAAAATGTTTCATTATTATTATTATTATTATTATTTTTTAATGTTACAATCCGAAACGCATTTGATAGAGACGAGAGCATTACTCGACGTAAAATGGGAATCAATCATAATACTGCAGAAAGCCCAACATGCATCGACTGAATGCCGCCTCACCAGAGCGTGGCTCCGTTATGCTGCTCGCGTTTGTTTTGAAAGATGCAACAGATTTGGTGAAATGAGCAACTTTTGAAAACAAGGAGGAACTAGCTATCCAAGACCATGGAAAAAAAAAAAAAATGAAATAAAATACAGGATGATAATCACTGTAAGTTGGGCTTTCTGGCTTGTGTGCCCAAAAACGATTCAGCACCAAAGTGGTTTATGTGTCAAGAAAGTCTTGCAAAGGAAAGCAGGAAGATTTCAAAACCAAAACGGCTTTTAAATATGTTTCTTTGAAAATAAGGATGAAAGAACAGGTTCTTTCACAGGTGCTCTGAAAGCTGTGAAAGCATCATGTTTTGCATTGATACACAATCTATAATAATAAGTGTGTGTGTGTGTGTGTGTGTGTGTGTCCTCCACAACGCCAAAGCGAGGAAACCTAGCAGCCTGGAACTTTGCATGCATACCAAGGTAACTCCAAGGAAGTGCACGAGAGAAAATTGGGGGTTTAGGTTAATTAAAACTTCCCTTTTGTGGATAATGAACGGCTTTAATTAATTATATTGTTGTGGTTACCAGATTCGCAAACCACCATTCAGGTCCCTTAGGTGAGGTATCTCGGTAAGTGCATGTGTAGTTAGGCCCAAACCCGTTGTCTAGTGGGAATACATGTCATTTATACGTGCTGCGACTCTTCAGGATAGCCGTTTTTCTTTTACTATCTTTATTTTGGACCAACCGCCATGATTACCATCACAACCACAACATCAACCACCGACCACAACCACCGCTTCACCACAACCGCCACGACCTTCACGTCACACCTCGCAACCGTAGCATCGCCACCGTTCTTGCCCCGCTGTGGGTACCGGTGTTGGACTCGTGCAGGGCGCACGTTGAACAGCGTGTACAAAATCACGGATTTTGTGCTTCAAAAACGGATCAAAAACGACACACGCCCACTTTTTGCCGTCCAATCGGTGAGCGAGGGGCGATTTGGCCCCGCCTCCAGAACGATCGATATATGCAAATTTGTGGATCAAAAAGCCTTCACGCCCACTTTTTCTCGGGCCAATGGGGAGCGAGGTGAAAGGTCAAAGGGAGGGGGTCAAAGGCGAAGTTACGGGGGGATAAAAGGACGGTGTTCGTCAGTCAGAAGGAGGAGAACGAGAAGGAGGAGAACGAGAGAGAGAACGAGAACAAGAAGGAGAACGAAAACGAGAACGAGAACGAGAACGAGAAGGAGAACGAGAACGAAAGGGAGAACGAGAACGAAAAGGAGAACGAGAACGAGAAGGAGAACGAGAACGAGAAGGAGTCGGAACGGAGGGGACGAGTGTGGAAGTCTGGAGCCCGAAGCCTGCAGTGGCTGGAGAAGCTGAAGAGAGTCGGACGAGGGGGTGCTCGCGTCGGTGCCAGGAGCTGCACGCCCGAGGGAGGCCGGCAGCGCGACCTGGCCGAGGTGGAGACGCACACCAGGGATAATAAAGATCCTCTATACCCCGAGTATCAGCAACCCCCTCCTGTTTCCCCCCGCGCTGAGATAGTGCGACCAAGGGGGCCCCGTTCCCACCCCCTACCAGACACCGTCCACGAGGCCCGCGGGTTGCGGGGCCATCGCCGCTCCGCGTCTCATCACCAGACGGGTAGGCCCGACCCGGTCTCGGCCTCAGGCCCGCCTCATTCTTGAGGATATTCTTTCCTTGGTTTTGGGTATGTGTTGTCGGCGCCGTCTGTGAAGTAGAATTGTATAAGTGTTGCCGTGTGCTCGGTAGTCGGTATTAGCTCTGCATTGTTTTCGCTTTTATATTTGCTTTTTGTGTAAATGGAATTGTGTTTTCTTTTTTTTGTGTGCATTTGGTGGAATTGTATTTGTGTGCTTCCCGTGTGCCGCGAATAAATGTGCTTTATTGTTGAACTCTTCTCCCGCTTCGCTTCGTCTTTTCCCCCATTGAACCCTCATCTTGCTTCACGTAAAGGGTTGGTAGTGGGCTGAATACGCCCGATAATTAATCGAACCGTCGAGGTCGACGATAACACCGCTCGGTTATTCTGATAGTACGGAACGGGTCGCTTAAGTGGCCCGTGTCCGAAGTCGACCTGCGGCGAGGTGCGATCGCCCGGTCTACCCTCCGCGTGGGTACTTAGGTAGTTCGAATTTGGCGAGCAACCCTATCCCACGCGGGGGCTGATTGGCTCGATCGCGGTGAGACCGAAAGGTCCACCCGTGACTGGTTCCCGGCGTTAGTCCGAGAGGGTCACGACTGGATTGTCCGTCTGGTGGGCGACGTGCCGCGATTCGAGTTACGTGGCCGCACGCCGGCGGGCGCGGAATCTGCAACAATATCCTTCATCAGGTGATCCTTGGCAACCTCACTCTCTGAGGTCTCGAGGCGTATCCTGTGTTACCCAACTGTGGTCTGAAGCCAACATGTTTTTTGACCTGCTCAACGATAACAAGGAAATCCAGCACAGGTGGAGGCCCTTCAGCCCATCGTGCCTGCGCGAGCACCACACCAACCCATCGACACAAGATCCAAGGAATGCCTTGACTTGGAACAGGTCGCAATGATTTCTTTATGACAAAGTTTTTTTTTTAATTTGTTATTTCCTCACTAATATTATCAAATGCCTGTTCATCATAGCTACGAATCGCTGGGTACATTACAATGCTTATAAACGCCCGGAGACGCCAGCGTTCGTGGGTCGATTTCATTTCCACACGTGTGATAACCTCAAGAATCTCTTAAACTTATCTGAATTACAAAACGTAAGCTCAAGAATCGAACTTAGCAGCGGTTCTGACTCCTACAAAAGTGTTCATTTGTCCAATTCGGACATATTTGACATGTCAGGCATCTCCGGGTGGTGTATGTTGAATGTGACGATTCAGTGATTGTTAATCGCGTGCCAATGGAGCCATTTCTTATCAACAGTTTTGTTGTAGTGCTTAAGCCACTTGGCAAGCACGCTACAATATTCACACTGTCACTGAATACTATAATCGATCGACTTGAACAAAGTTCAAGGGCCACTCACCTCCGTTGGCCACGTTTTGTTCTGCAGTACAACCGGCGGTGGCTGGCTCGCTGAAAATGTGAAATTTTATTTTATACGACGTTTCCACTTTTTGCACGTTCTTCCATTATACGACCTGTCACTTCGGCACCGATAAATACAAATAAAGATTAAACGTTTCGTTTTTTAAAGTTTCTTCAACCGTTTTATGGATTGCTTGGTGAAGCCACTTGGCACGTGTTCTTCAAGCTTCAATCAATGGTGATACCATGGTTCGATACCGGAAGTAGGAAGGCAAAATAAATTATATGATCATGATGAGTAAAAAAAAAATGTTTTCTGTCGTTATGAAGTAATGAATCGCCACATCACGGCAAGAGAGCTGAGCGATATGCATGCTCATCCGAAGCTGTCTTGCCTGGGTTTGAATCCCGACCCAGTTATAAACTATCATCCGGGTGTTTCACAGACAAGGTGATTCATTAATGTGTCTGCCATCTCTTGGATGGACATTAAAATGGACGTATCATCTGCTGGAATCCCTTCCCCTCTCTCACCTTTATCCTATATATATATATATATATATATATATATATATATATATATATATATATATATATATATATATATATATATATATATATATATATATATATATATATATATATATATATATATATATATATATATCTCCCCTCCCCCCTCTATTGAGGGGACTGTAGCATGTACGAGTCGCATTCGGAGTGAGCCGACCGGAGGGTGCAAAGGTCGCTGCATGTACGAACATGCATGAATGCAGGCAGATCTTTGCCAGGTAGATAGCATGGGTTTTAAATACTCCCACCCCAGGTCTCTAAAGTGTGTGTGTGTGTGTGTGTGTGTGTGTGTGTGTGTGTGTGTGTGTGTGTGTGTGTGTGTGTGTGTGTGTGTGTGTGTGTGTGTGTGTGTGTGTGTGTGTGTTGTCTCCATATGCAGCTTTCAAAAGGTGCAACAGAGTACTTCCAGGTCTTGAAGTATCCACCTGCATTTCGGTAAGGGCAGTCACGAATCGTGGAACAAGGTGTGAAGGTCAAAGTTTTTTCTGAGGGCTCTTTTGAGGATCGTTACTGAATTTGGATTTTCAAATGGCCAATCAGGCAGATTTGATTAGAATCCCCTGGAGAACAAATGTGCCAAATTTGATGCTTGTATCATCATTTGCACGATTCCTCTCAAAAATTGCTTTTATCTGCCCCACTAAAAGACGTCATGCAGAGCACAATATTTGCAAAATCCACCCCCCCTCTCCAAAGGTTGCCATGGATACATGAAATTGCACATTTCATTCAAATTAAAATTGACAATCTTAATCCAGGCTCAGGTCAACCAGATGAAAATTGATTATTTTTCAGATTTAAATTGATGATTTTAGACGTTTGACCTCCTGATCTCAAAAAATAGTTGGTTTCCCATTTCAGTAACACACGATGCAAATGCTGTTTAATTCTCAAGTCAATCGGATGAAAATTGACGATTTTTTTCAGATGTTTGTTTTCAGTCTCATTGAAGATTGGCTGTGGAAAATTACTTGGCTACTCAGGTGGGTCATGCTTTGGGAAAATTTGGCAACGTGCTTTCAAACTGTCAAGGCTGGAGTGCCCCCAAGGTTGTGTTCTGGGCCCAGTCCTGTTCCTAATCTTCATCAACGATCTCTCTGATGCTTTGGAAAATCCTCTTTTATCTATTTGCTCATTGACTCCACCTACTGCTGAGCTTGCGGCCTCTTCCCTCTCTTTAGAGCTTGATTAAAATATATATATATATATATATATATATATATATATATATATATATATATATATATATATATATATATATGTATATATCACAAGCTGGTCAAACACTTGGAATATGTCTTTCAACGTGTTAACCACCATCTCAGATCATCCCCAATCCAAAACCATGATCTTTTCTACCTTCGTTAACCCCACACAAATCCCTCCTCTCAATTTTCTAGTTTTCCCTTCTTGGAGTTTCCTTCTGTATCCATCTTGTCCATCGCATGCATGCGTGATGCGCGTTTTGCGTCCTGTTTTTGTCCGTTACGTCCTGATCCGTTTAGTGCACTCGCTCTAACACAGGCCTCGACTATGTATACCAAAATAAATAAATCCTGACAAATCTCACACTCACTATCTCTCTCTCCAAAAGGACCGTCTGGCAACCCCCCTCCCCCAATCTACTTTCTTAACAATATTCTTTAAGAGGTTCAGTCACTCAAACTCTTGGGTCCAACTATCAGCCACAACCTTATTTGTGCAAAGCACATTTCAAAGATAGTCTCCAAAGCCAGCTGCCAACTAGGCATCGTCCATCATACAAAGTCCTTCCTTTGAAAACCTGTACTCCTATCCACCTTCAAGGCTTTCATCCACAGTACGATTGAGGATTGCCCTCCCTTCTGGGGTGGCACCTCTGTCTCAACTTGTTCAGCTTTACGCCATGGAAACCAAAGCTTTCAAGATCACTGGAATCTCCTGTGTTGAAGCCGAGTACATGGGCCTATCACTTTCCCATTGCAGACAGGTCGGTGGTCTCTGTCTTATACTGACTCATTTGTTCCTCTTTTTTTTTTTTCCCACCCGTGGAACTAACTTCCACAATCTCTTCAATCCCACTCTCCCCTCCAGGTCTTCAAGACAACAGTTCACCACCATCTCAGATAATCTCCTTCTCTACCCCCATTAACTCTCCCCATGCTCAACATTTCCAAGTCTCAAGTTTTTCCTTCCTGAAAGCTTGCTTCTGTGTCCCTTTAGGTCACCCCGTGTATCCTCCCATAGCTCCGATTCGTCTCCATATCCCTTATTTCTCCTCCTCTCCCTCTATATTGTCCTTCAACTCTGTTGTTGGTGTTTCTCCCTGCTGTTCCTTTTGTTCTGTTACACCCTGATCCATCATATGGTCTAGTTCCTCCATGAGCCTTGGCATTGAACATCAGGAAGTCCAACCCCAAAATAAGCACATTCCATTTGAAAACAAGCAAAGGTCTTGTAAATGGAATTGAGGTGTCATGCATACCCATTTGGTGAGAAGTCGATGCTGAAAATCTCCTTCAGGTGACCCTCCATGAACATGATGCAACGGCCAGTACGAAGGTCCCAAACACGAGCAAAAGCATCGAGGCCACTGCACGGATGAAGTATTTAATGGATAAACAGAGAAAAACAAATCTCCATCACAACCACACTCTGTTTAACGATAATCTTGAAAATTTGATGACACGACACAAGCAAAGAACCGGTACTTACAGAATTCGCCCATTTCTATGACATCTGGATTTCAAGCAGAGAATTGTCATATTTTATTCTGACTTGTGGCACCGGCTTTCACCAGGTGGCACTATATGTATGTATGTATGTATATATATATATATATATATATATATATATATATATATATATATATATATATATATATATACACACGATGCACATTTTCGTGGTGACAACTGAGGTCCTCCCGACCCTTCACCCCCTATAACCCCGAGACGACGATTAATTTTTAACCACTTTAACCCTTCCCGAGTTGTCCCCATTACTCCAATCAGATTCGGATGATGATATTGACAAATCCCAACAATAAAACTTTTGAGAAATGTTCTTTCACATGCAGCAAACCACATTGTTGTATTGCATTTCATTTTTTTCCTTATAGTTTGAATTTGGAGTGTTAATTGGGAAAGAGAAAGAGAAAGAGAAAGAGAAAGAGAAAGAGAAAGAGAAAGAGAAAGAGAAAGAGAAAGAGAAAGAGAAAGAGAAAGAGAAAGAGAAAGAGAAAGAGAAAGAGAAAGAGAAAGAGAAAGAGAAAGAGAAAGAGAAAGAGAAAGAGAAAGAGAAAGAGAAAGAGAAAGAGAAAGAGAAAGAGAAAGAGAAAGAGAAAGAGAAAGAGAAAGAGAAAGAGAAAGAGAAAGAGAAAGAGAAAGAGAAAGAGAAAGAGAAAGAGAAAGAGAAAGAGAAAGAGAAAGAGAAAGAGAAAGAGAAAGAGAAAGAGAAAGAGAACGAGAACGAGAACGAGAACGAGAACGAGAAAGAGAAAGAGAAAGAGAAAGAGAAAGAGAAAGAGAAAGAGAAAGAGAAAGAGATAGAGATAGAGATAGAGATAGAGATAGAGATAGAGATAGAGATAGAGATAGAGATAGAGATAGAGATAGAGATAGAGATAGAGATAGAGATAGAGATAGAGATAGAGATAGAGATAGAGATAGAGATAGAGATAGAGATAGAGATAGAGATAGAGATGTGGCCCAAGCTTGGGCGACCAGCCAACGCAGCACAAGCTTCTTTCCCGACGCTCCGAGTGTCATTAAATATCTCCGTCATTTAGCTCGTGCATTGGGAGCTTTCAGCTAAACTTTCTCAACTCGACTGTCTTGGCTCCGAACTTCCACACTCTGAACAAAACTGCCAAATGAACTGTCCACCCCCACCTCAATCTTTTATAACCCTGTGACCTTGCGCTGCCACTTGCCCATTGGCCTGAATCCAAATTGATGATCTGAGACGAGGCTGTTGGAGAAAAGGAATGGTTTTACGTCGACTGCGATGATGGATTCCATGACCTTACTGATGGTCTGTAGAGAAAGTGATTCATATTTGCAACTTTTTAAATGTAATCCTCTAAAATGTGTCATGTCCAGATGGATCTGGATGATGGTTATCTCCAAACGTGTCCAGACAGTGGTCATCTCTGGACAAACCCTCCCCTCCCCTCACGCTGCCTTCCCTTTCCCTCCCCTCCTCACTCCCCCACCCCTCCTCGGGGTCTCCCTCCTTATTTCCTCCCCCCCTTAATATTCCCATCAGCGAAGCGACGGGTGGTATTTGCTGGTGAAAAATAACTGCAGTCATCTTTAACAGGGTAGTGCAAACTTCAAACTTAAGCCGTACAATCAGTTTGAAGAGTATTGGCACATTGTGATGGTCACCCATCTTACATAAAGCATCTTGCTCTGGATAGATCCAAGAAAAATGGCATGTCGTTGACAATCTTGTGGAGATATAGAATGTTCTGGCTCTGTGTTTTTATCTAAACGCTTCCCTCCAGTCAGAAACGCGGTTAAAGGGGGAATCCAAATGCAATTTATTTTTTGCTGACAAAAACATTGAAAATCGTTAATCACGGTCTAATTAGAAGGGAAAAAATTTTAATCACAAAGTGTCGAAAAAATAAAAAAGCCCTGGAGTGTCGATTTTCAATTTTGCCAGTGACGTCACACGCATTGAACCCACCTAGATCCGGACGGCGGCTTGCATATAGAGAAACAGTGCATGTCGAGCTCCGATTCCGATACCGATACCGATTCCGATTCCACCGTCATTAGCAACACCGAAGGTTCTCAGTATGTTGAAACTGATCTGTGGACAAACCTCGTCCAATTGCTGCCAGCTTCGGGTCTTTCAGTCATTGGTGTAGCAAGAAACGATCTTGGTTTGCATTACTATACAACCACCAAGGACGCATCGATTCGGCATACTTGTGGAAAATCGAAATTTATTCGCCGTTTGAACTGACTTGTACTGCGGTGTCACCTGTACACAGTACGGATCTGGTGGTCTGTTTCTGTGTGTAATGTCATGGCCAATCAAAAGAAGGAGGAGGTGTCAACCATTAATCGCAAATTTACCTACTTTATAATTTGGAAATCGGAAAAAGACATTATGTCTATTTTGGAGGGTATCAAGGGATAGGTTAGCGCAGAGGTGGTCTGAGTGTTTGGGCTCCCTGTAAAGTTTATCAGTTTGTTGAGAAGGAAAAAAATCATGACATGAAAACTCGAAGGGCACTCGGTGGAGCACATACCTCCGCCACGAAATGCCTGATCCATGAGAACATGTCGGGCCCAATACATTTTTGAAATATCATGCTATACAGTACTAGATCGTATTTGGCCCGATCTCTCAATGTTGAAGAATCACTTTGAGAAATTAAATAACTCTCGCATCCAGATCTGGATTTGGATCTTCACCAAAATCTAATCAGTTTGTCCTCGTCACACGCCCAACCTGTCCACAAAATTTCATCCAGATCCATCGACAACTTTTTAAGATATCCTGTACACAGCAAAAGAAGACAAACAGACAAGACAGAAAAGGGGTGAAACCATAACCTCCTTCACCTTTGGTGGCAGAGGTAATAATCAACATATTCCTCAAAATATAACCTTGCATTGAAGTGAGTCATCAGAAATCCCATTACCAAAGTAAATCAGCTCGAGATTACACAGGACAAGAAAGATCAATTAGAGTACTCGTTGATAAATTCAATGAACATTTCTTTCCTTTTTACTCTGCAAGCAAGATTCGTGTTCTTGTCACGAGAAGTATCATTTACCTGGTAGCGGCGAGGGAGCCATCTCCATGAAAGGCGATGTCGTAGACCGCTTTACTATGCCCCTCTTGATGCAATATTTCCTCCTGTGCCTCCAGGTCCCACAGCCGCCACGAGGAGTCATAGCTGACACACACACACACACACACACACACACACACACACACACACACACACACACACACACACACACACACACACACACACACACACCTGGAGTTAAATTGTGTTATTACCCTCGCCAGAGGAGAGGGTATTGAACTTGAGTACCATTTGTTTGTCTGTCTGCACACAATGTGACAACATAGGCCACAAACGCCACCTGGCGGTAGCCAGTATTACACGTTATCTTTTTCACCCAAGTACCTCTTTGAAGTATGTACGATTACAATGCGAGCACGTCTATAAAAGTACGTACACAGTAAGACCCTGATTTACGTCTGCCCTTTTAATTAATACCACGATGCGACTTCCCTCGCTTTAAAAGCCAGACCTTAAATTCCCAAACGTTTTCAGAACTTACAAGACTGATAAAGACGCCAGAATGCGTCCCTAAAGTTCCAAATCTGGAGATCGCAAAATCGCTGCAAGGACGACTGTACGTTGCTTCGCACATAAAGAAATGTACTGTGCTGTAGATTGGCGAAGAGGCATTGTAAAAGTGTTACCTTAGAATTGAAATTAGATGTTTGTCGAATGGATACTGTTGAACGCGCCGTCGAAGTTGCCTGGTTATTAAGTTTTCCTCCGACTACGATGTGTACCATCTGTAACTCGAGGGCTGTGATCGGGGATTGCTCATGGATGGTTCCTGGTATATTCAACTCGTAATATTCGCCAATTGATAGCATTTGAAATTATGTCCCATTAATGAAAACAAACATTATTTATTTTTCAAAAAGAGGGACATCACAGACACCAAGACGAAACGCTAAATGCCTCCTTCCAGGAAACATAAAAATGACACTGTTCATTGAAGAAGGAGGAGGAAGAAGAGGTACCGCTTCCGGAAGAGGTTCATTTTTATTTGAAGATGTCTGGTAATTGTTTTATTCTTTATTTGAATGCATATACGTACTCGATTATAACTGTCATCTATAATTCCGTGTGTGTGTGTGTGTGTGTGTGTGTGACCGCTGTTTCTTGACAACCACTGATCCGATCTAATTGAAACTTGCCAGGTATATTGCTGGGGCCCTGTGGATGCGCCTTTTCAAGGTTTGTTATTAATCGGACAAGTGGCTCCCAAGTTATGGCCATTTATTTACCAAACCAATGACAGGACACGGTGCTATGATGTCACGATTGCCGTCACAATTCCTTATTTATTTATTTCTTCTTCTTTTTTTTTTGCACGTATAGCCACGCACGTACGGGCACGCGAGAGTGAAGGAAGGGCCTGTGCGGTTGTTTCTGGCATGCGGTTTGAAAGTTTTTTTTTTTCTTCCCACGTACGGCCACGCACGTATGGGCCCGCACTAGTCATTCAAAAAAGGGTAATATCATCAGTTAGAGGCGAAATATAATAAATGAAATGTCAATGTGAGGAACGCATCCTCAACCTATTCCATTAATTCTGATGAGAAAAACTGCTTCGATTTTCGTAATCTCTTCAGGAACGCATCCCCTGATCTAAACTGGGGTGTAACAGGACAAACACGATTGGAACATGAATCCATACAACGAAACCAAAAAGGTCCGTTTGTCCGCTGTGTTAACGTAAACCGACACCGTCGATGCGTAATTTGCACACAACACAAGACAAGTCCTCGTGAGATCCTGCAATGTCCGGTCGCTCTTTCTAGTTTCATCGTGTGGGCAAAAAATAAAAATAAAAAAAAAGATTACGAAACGTCGGTGTATTTTTAACGAAAGGACGTTACGAGAAGATGGACAAACAGACTAAATGTGGGATCTTAACCACCATCAATGAGGAAGCCATTCAGAGAGAAACGAACACACCAACTGTAATGTTTAATCCCTTGATAATCTTTCAAAATATCTCCGAAGTGCTGCGTATTATCGCAACGTGCACGACTCACCATGTGGTTCCCAAGAAGCGTCCAGATGGGTGATACGCTAGACGTGCCACACGTGCCGTGTGCCCCTCGATGTCAGCCACAGGTTCATCGCTGCAGAAACACTCTGCTCAAAACTTAAACAGTTCTGATTTTAAACACTGTTCACGCTTCACATATAACTGCAAACACACAGCAGGTGGGTTGTTAAAACCAGACAAAGGTGACTTGCACATACAAATGCACATAGACTGCGGGACCAGTGTGTTGCATCAACTGCACCATACCAGTTTATACGGAAACATCATTCCTGGAGAACAAAATAGTGCCACATGGACTCCAAGCGGGGTGTGCGTGTGCGTGTGCGCAAAACTTTTTGCTGCTTCTTCTTCTCTGCTGATGCAGTGTCTCTGGAGGTTAGGGCAAGAATTTGTAATTTGTTCAGGGTGCCGGCGATAGCTCGCCGACTCTTCGCGCAGGACATCATGGGATATTTAACGTCCAAAAACGAATGTCGGCAGACGGGACGCCCAGTTTAACGTCCATCCGAGGGGCAGCACCACACATTGATGAATTGCCCTGCTTGTGAAACATCGGGATGGCAGTTAACGTACAAGGGAATACATTTGCAAGTTCTCGCACCCCAAAGTGGCAGGATGATGCCACCTTATGGGGGCACTGTTGAAAGCAGCCAAATAATTGCGGTTTTAAAATAGTTGGAAGCACGTACTTCCTCGAGGGAAGAAAGTACTTATTTTTCGGGCGAATGTTATGACGTTAATGAAATATCGATCGAGTAAAACTGAATCATTCGATAGTGCCTTTCTTTGCAGTGGACATGGGCCTGGCTATATACATTTCGGAAAGGAAAAGGGCAAGAGCATGCAGTACAAGTACAAGTACGCCGAGACTCACCTCTTGAGGTTCCACAGCTTTACTGAGCCATCTCCAGCACATGAGGCCAGATTACAGGCAGCTGGGTCAAGGCCGACTGTGGCCTTCGGATGGAATACAATTGCACCCACGTTCTGATTGTGGCCTACAAACAGTGGGAGTTTTGGCTCAGACAAAAGCACGTAGGCACCTGCCTTAAATTTGAGGACAGAAATGAGTTATATTGACTGGCTAAAGAAGAGTTCTCATGCACGTGTCTAATCATCGGTACAAATCTTATCAGACACAACTTCTTCAACTTGAACTTTTCAGTGTATTTCCAGAAATTATTACCAATGTGCAAGAGTTCGTGCAGAGTACAATAAAATCTATTTATTTTCAGGTATGCTGTGTAAGAAGGTAACAAAGTTCCTCCCGAAAGGACATTTCCCAACCTCATATCCCGATTGGACACTTTGGTGCATCACGGGTGATGAAGGTTGTGGTTAAGCTTCATCGAAATTGTGTGTGTAGTTTAAAAGAGAGCAAATACATATTTTGGGATGGGGGCCAAACCTGGACCTACTTTGACCCCTGGTAGACCCCCAAAGGCCCCGACTTTTTAATGCCATGAACAAACCTGAGTTGCAACATAACAAATATTTCAGCCAAGGCCGGTCACAATCCCATCAATAGTTTCGTAGAAGAGGTATTTACGGATGGACGACGCGCCATCCCATAAGTTCCCCTGAAGAAGAGTTCCAGGTGAGCGAAAAAAAAAAAAGTATCTGGTCACCCAACTGTTGATATGAGCATGGTTATACAGTAGGTAAAGTGCTTTACGAGTGGAGAAATTATCTTAAAGACTCATCCTGCAACGGTCACCCGACCGCGGCAATGACATCAGAAAACTAGAAAGTTAATGGAACACCATAACCCGTAAGGTCTTGAGAAGCAAGGACATTTTTTTTTTTGCCGTATGGTAATGCCGTAATATTTTGTACAAGCACGAGCACTGCTAAGCTAAGCGGAGCTCCTCACGCTGCTGGTTGTACCGGACCTGCTGGACCTCTGGACCCAATTGGTCTATCTGGTTCTCTGGACTTCCCCCGAAGGCTGGGTTTTGGTCTTGACTCAAGATTGCCCCAGAAGGGCAATCTTATTTTAACACCCACAGTATCTTACCTATTTGTACTTTTCCTTTGTTCTTACATTGCTTGACTCAACTTGTATCCCTGCAGATGTTACACATTCAGTTAACTCTGCTGTGATACAAAGTGACGGGAATTAAATAAAAGGCAGTTTATTGCCTGGCAGCCTTCAGCCGAAATGTGTTGTCGATTGGAATGTACTGATAAGGATGAAGTGAGTGGGGGCTCTTGTCCAAGGGGCTCAAGGAACAGGCTTGGCAAAGTTGTTTCGGTGAACTGTTGGACTTGTACAGGCACATGAAAGTTATGTAAGACCTTGAAAAGATTCATAGCCACAGACCTCTACACTAGATCGAGGAATGTAAACACAAACACCAGACGGCAGCTCGGACTGGTCATCGGTCACGAAAGCAACCATAAACTCGAAGGGCAATCGGTGGAGTGCATACATCAGCCACACAATGCCTGATCCAGGAGACCATATCTGGCCCAATACATTTTTGAAATATCATGCGAGATATTGTTTTCGGCCCTATCTCTCAATGGTGAAGAATCACTTCAAAAACTAAATAACTCTCGTATCCAGATTAGGATTGTCACTAAAATCGAATCAATTCGTCGTGGTCACACACTCAACATGTCCACCAAGTTTAATCCGAATCCATCCACAATTTTTTGAGACATCGTGCTATATTAGTGGTTTAGCCCTCTTTCTCAAAGGTGAAGAATCACTTAAAAAAAAAAATGATCGGATCCAGATCTTCACCAAAACTGAATCAATACTTCCTCGTCACACACCCAACCTGTCCACCAAATTTCATCCGAATCCGTACACAACTTTTTGAGATATGCGATATATCGTTTTTGGCCCCAACTCTCAATGGTGAAGAATCACTTAAAAATTTGTATAGCCGGATCCAGCTCTTCACCAAAATCTAATCAGTTCGTCCTTGACGCACACACACACACACACACACACACACACACACACACACACACACACACACACACACACACACACACACACACACACACACACACACACCGAACCTATCCACCAAATTTCACCTGAATTTGTCCATAACTTTTTGAGATATCCTGCCCACAAACAAACAAACAGACAGAAAGGGATGAAAACACAACCTCCTTCCACCTTCGGTGGTGGAGGTAATTAATGTTTTTTACCGTCAGATGTATTTTGTGCTTTTTTTCACCTTCTTAGCTGGTTTATACAGCATCCTCATTGCTTGAGTGTATAAAAAGGCTCTAACTGTGCTCCCAGGTAAAGAGATTCATGCAGTTTTTGGTCTGTATCTCTCTTCATGCATGGAGAATAAAGATTGAGCTATGTTATATTAAACTTGTTGAGAAAGAACCTTCAGTGAAGACCGAGATTTCTTCCACAACTGCCACAGGCAGACAGAATAAATTGAATTATCTCACTCCTCTCTGCACATAGTATAGGCTCTGGGGGGGGGGGGGTGTTTGTGTACATGGCTCTTTTAGAGCGTCACCCTATTTTTTTTTGTTCTATATGCCAAGACCTGCAAAAAAAATTTGGGTAACACCTCCAGATCAAGTACATTTTCTCTGTAGGGTCCATCTTGGATTTGCAGTTGGCTACCAGCAAACTATAATTGAACGAAAATGCCCATATTGGGCTTCGATGGAATCAATCATTAGTAAACATCCAAAAATAATTATAAATTTTGATTTACTTCAATTACTTATGCATTGCTTAACACATTTTAGCATGATTTATTCTCTTAAAACTTGGTTCACAGTAGAAAATGACCATATTTGACGTAATTTTAGTCAAAAAAATAGCTTTCAACTTGAAAGTCGCTCAAAGTTTGATGGTCTCTGAATGACTTAATATTGTAAGCAGAGCTATAAAATTTGGCCAAAAGTTTCATTATCAAGTTCTCTGAGCAATTCAATTTTCATATTATCACAATGGGGCTATGTGTGATGACCACAGAGCTCATTGTAAACCAAAGTCACCCCTACCCCCAAATGGCTACTTTTACGGCATTTCATCAAATGATGATATCTCCTCAACTAAATGGCATGGAAAGTTGATTTTTTTTTTTGCACTAAATATAGGTTATTCACCCCAAGGAATTCATTGATAAAATTTTTGTAGTTTTTGTAGTTTATGTACTTAGCATAATTCCAAAATTGTGCCAAAATATTGAAAAAAGCTCATTGTAAACCAAAGTCAACCCTGCCCCCAAATGGCCACTTTTACTGTATTTCATCAAATGATGATATCTACTCAACTAAATGGCATGGGAAGTTGATTTTGATACTACATGTATATATATATATATATATATATATATATATATATATATATATATATATATATATATATATATATATATATATATATATATATATATATATAGGTTTTTGACCACAAGAAATTAATTGGTCACATTTTTGGAGTTTATCTACGTATTAATAATTCCAAAATTGCTGCCAAAATATTGAAAATTCGGAATGCAGAACAATATTCAAGATGAAACTCTAACTTAATATCCTTCCCACTCCATATAGCTCCCTCCCACTCCCTCTGTGGTTGTGCCCCATGTTACAAGTGTTCATGTTAATGGGGGTCTGTTTTTGTTTTATTGTTTAGATAGAAAACATGTGATAGTTTCCATTCCATTCCTCCCCAACTTCTGATAATGTACAATTTATCATTTTCTTCATATTCATATGTATCCTCGATATGATTTGACAAGCTGATACATTTAATATGTGCATAATAATAGTTGAACTTGAAAACATAGGCCAAGGTCAAGGTATTGGAAACCAAATCCATTCAATTCCTTACCCTTAAAAATGTGATGATTTGACATTTAATTCATATTTCTATGTGCTCTCGATCAGGTTTTATTATATTTTACAAATTGCCTAGTTAATATCTGAATACTAATAGTTGACCCTGAAAGCATAAGTCAAGGTCTTTGAAACAAATCCATTCAATTCCTTCCCCTTAAAAATGTATGATTTGACATTTAATTTATATTTCTATGTGTTCTCGATCAAATTTTATGACATTAGACAATTTGTCTATTTATAGATAGAATTTGGGGATTCCCTAATTTTGGGGAACAGATAGAATTGGGGGATTCCCCCATTTTGCTTCCAAATTTAAATATTTTGATCAAGATTTCACAATTATTGATTAAAATATTTCATTTTAAGAGATTCAATTATTCTTTGATATTTCATTTACAACTTTTGACCATTATATTTACTTAAAATCAAAGGTGATACATTAAAATCTTTCCTTTTGTTTGCAGCATTGTTTTCTCTTCTTTTTCTTGAAAATCCAGTTGCCAAGAAGTGACATCACAGTTAACCTCACTGTGACATCACAGTTTACCTCAGGTATCCCCCAAAATGACATCATAGACTTTCATATCCCTGTAATTTACTTTAAAATGGTCTGAGGGCTTTGGTATGTATTGTACACTAATAGGAAATCACATGTGGGGAATCATTTGGTCACCTGAGTGAAGGATTCAAGGTCAAATAGATCCTCAACAGTGTTCCCTTTGTAAAAAAAATGTCATCTTTCTAAAAAAAAATGGTCTGATGGCTCAGTAACATATGTGTGTTATGAATAAATGGGAAATAACATATGGAATCTTTTGGTTACATTGTGGTTGGCCTCAAACAATGGGGTCAAGGTCAAATGGACCCTCACAGCATTGTCATCACAGTATTACCTTTATCGAGGAAAAGCCCATATCATTCTAAACATGGTGTGATGGCTAGAAATAAAATATGGAAATCTTTTGGTACTTGACCTTGCCCGGGTATGTGGATGTGCCCCAAGTTCCCCTACATTCAATTAAGATGAGTGTCTCAATATAGTTTCTGTAGGATTGAAGCATATGCACATCACTGTTTTAGACCATTAATTAAAGCTTCAATGTTAAATCATGTCTACTTTTCATTATTTTGGCAGTCATTTTGAGGAAAATCTTGGGATTATGCTAATTAGATCAGCTAAAAAATACAAAAATGTTACCAATGAATACCTTGGGGTAAATAACCTCTATTTAGTATTAAAAAAAATCAACTTTCCATGGCATTTAATTAAGGAGATATCATCATTTGATGAAATACCGCAAAAGTAGCCATTTGGGGGTAGGGGTGACTTTGGTTTACAATGAGCTCTGTGGTCATCACACATAGCCCCATTGTGATAATATGAAAATTGAATTGCTCAGAGAACTTGATAATGAAACTTTGGCCAAATTTTATAGCTCTACTTACAATATTAAGTCATTCAGAGACCATCAAACTTGAGCTACTTTCAAGTTGAAAGCTATTTTTGACTATTTTTGACTAAAATTACGTAAAATATGGTCATTTTCTACTGTGAACCAAGTGTTAAGAGAATAAATCATGCTAAAATGTGTTAAGCAATGCATAAGTAATTGAAGTAAATCAAAATGAATAATTTATGGATGCTTAATAATGATTTGTTCCATCTAAACCCAATACAGGCATTTTGGTTCAATTATGGTTTGCTGGTAGCCAACTGCGTATCCAAGATGCCCTACAGAGAAAACGTACTTGATCTGGAGGTGTTACCCAAACTTTTTTTGAAGGTCTTGGCATATAGAACAAAATAAATTAGTGTAATGCTCTAAAAGAGTCATGTACACAAACACCCCCCCCCCCGCCCCCAGAGCCAGGAGTAACATGAGCGATTGGGACAAATTCGATGCCAAAGTACTCCAAAACTACAGGTCTGTTTTCCGATACATGTTCAAAATATAACATTCAATTGAAATCAAGTACTGTAGTTCCTCAGTCATAAACAGACATCTGCAGACAGACAGACAAAGTGAACCAATCGCTTAACCCCGCTTTTCGCTTTGCGTGCCCGGGGTCATGAACAGGCTGAGGTAGAAAGTCAGAGCTCACCCCGTAACGTCCTTATCAGCGTGCAGTCGGGAACAGACCACAGCTTACACAGGCCGCTCCTGGTAAAGAGATCAGCGCAAGTGAAAGAAAAACCAACGGTGCACTTCAAACCCAAACATCTGCACAACCGGTTAACTGGCAGGCCACATGCAGAACTATGCGACATCACCCTGCTCAACTGCCGAGTGAAAATGGCTCGTTCAGCTAAGTTTCGTTCTTTTGACAAAGTCATGAAACTCCAACAATCATTCTTTTCACATAACGTGCACAACAAATTCCCAATCTCCGCCCACAGCATGTGCAAGTAACAAAACAAAAAGCAAAACAAAGGGATCATGATTTTTTTTTGAGTAACCCACCCCTCCACCCAGTGGAGACACTTACCACGAGGCCGTGGCTAGAAGTTGCGAGTCTGGACTGAACTGACAGAATGAGATGGGCCGGCTGTCACCAATCTGACTGCAGTAGTTACTGAGGGACTAAAGTAAGAGAGAGGTGGAAGAGAAGACCATTACCATAAAGTCTCTTCTGAACAGCCCCATAATTTGGAGTGAAAAGCATGCACGCACACAATTATTTATTTGATGAGTCGTGGAATGGGGGTGAGTCACACTTGGGTGTGTCGATGCAAATTTCTCCAAAAATTAGTATCATGAGTTTGAGGGTGATAGAATAAATAAACAAATGTTGCCTATTAAACTTGATTGATAATAATCAACTTGAAAAAAGTAAATGTTTTTGGTATTTCACACAATGTATTGTAATAACCCTTTAATGAGAAATGTACTCATAAACAACATGATTATTACATCTATGTGCTTGACCATGTATCTATTTTAATAATATATATATTTGTATTTTTAAAAGACCTTGTATCTCTTTTCTGTATTAGAAGATTATCAATCTGCCAAGTAAAAAGTACCCCTTGTTCCCAAAAACAGATTGGCCTTCCAAATAATCTTTAATCATTATTCAGTAGAATAGAATCACCGATTATTTCATTTTATTCTGCTTATTAAGGGATTCTCATATATAAAAACAATTATATTGGCATCTGAAAGTCTGGTTGGAGGCACCATTCTCGCTTCAATGGAATGTTTGCTTCAGGTATCCAGATGTCTTTTTACACTCTTGTCAGTTTCAGGTAATAAATCTTTCCCCAGCCTTTTCAATGTGAGCTGACCTTCTGACCTCCAGACCAAGGAGAGCCATGTGTGATCCATTCTAGCACCCAAAGGACTGCAGTCTTGACGTCATTCTGTCTCGAGGATGATCAAAACGTCGTTGAACGATCTCACCTCCTCTAATCCATGAATATTATATAAAAACTCCTATTAACCTTGAGGTCATAAATATTCGTTATCCCTTCAAAATTAAGCTGACCACCAGATGGCTGCTGCAACAAAGCTGTGAATGATCTCTCCCTTGAACCCTCAATATGTCAGCTGAGGCATCAGCATGTTTGGAGGATGAACAGACCTCGTCTCACTGAATACCATACAAGAATTAAGTTTCCATGTATTACAGAATTGGAGGAAGACTGTGTTGCTTGTCTTCCTCTGAATTCTCCATATGTGCATAAGTTTTGTTTGTTCTTTTACCCCCGTGGGATCTTCCACCCAGTGGGTCTAAGCGCCGCTCGCGTACTCTCTTTTCTTCTGTACAGTTCATTTGAACGTCTATTTCTCCATTATTCGTGAACAGAATTCGATGAAAATTGACAGACATATACTAGACACATATGCACAGGGATTGAGCCCAAAGATGCACAGGCCCTTCGGGCCGAGGAACGGCCCATTTTGGCCCATTTTCTTAAAATTATTTCTCAGTTATTAGTGAACGGAACTGAACCAAACTTGACAAGTATATTCTGGAGACCATTCACCAGGCATTAACTGAGCCCAAAGTGCGATTCCGGCCCTTTGGGCCGAGAAACGGCGCTTTCGGCCCATTTTCTTTAAAAAAAATAAAAATTAACTTTAATGCGCTGGGCGATGCCCAACGCAAAATTAAGTCGCAAATGATGATATGAAACGAGCCTCACTCTTGTGAGGTGTTCTGGTTTCTTTTTCTGATGTGATGAAAATCTTACCAAATTTCAAAACTATTTGTCGTCTGTGCTATCGCTCACTTGAGAGTTGTACGAATGAACTCCGACGGGGTATGTTCACAATTCGAAATAAAACGACTCAAATGTACAGGAGGAATTGAGAATTTCTTCGACAGGTGCCATTGACTTGAAAGGATGCCCCATTTTTGGAGTTGTGACCATGAGTTTTGTGGATTCTTATCTTGCCAAAACGAAGTTTTTGCAAGATATGTTAGTCAGCTTGTATGTTTTTTTTTGTTTGTTTGTTTGTTTGTCTGTAATCACGTATAAAAAATTCTGCAGAGCACAGTTATCATTGGAAATTTTTGTAACTTTGCATATCAGAGGCCTATAGAGGTCCCATTCAGTGCACAAAATTTTGAAGATCAAGGTCAAAGGTCAAGGTCACTTTGTCGCAAATCAGGGGAGTCGACGAAACCCTTATTTTTTGAGTAATTTTGATCGGATCATCTTCAAACTTCATGGGAATATAGTTCATGGTCTGGCGCTCAGCTGATTAATTTTTGGTGGCGATTGGCCTTGACCTTCATATGTTCTTTTTTTTTTGTTGTTTTTTGGTCTGTAATCACGTATAAATCACTCTGCAGAGCAGTTATCATTGGAAATTTTTGTAACTTCGCATATCAGAGGCCTATAGAGGTCCCTTTCAGCGCATAAAATTTTGAAGGTCAAGGTCAAAGGTCAAGGTCACTTTGTCGCAAATCAGGGGAGTCGACGAAACCCTTATTTTTTTGAGTAATTTTGATCGGATCGTCTTCAAACTTCATGGGAATATAGTTCATGGTCTGGCGCTCAGCTGATTAATTTTTGGTGGCGATTGGCCTTGACCTTCATGGTTAGCGCCTGAGGTCAAACATATTTGACCCCAAGGTCAAATTTTCAGGTTTTAGGAACCATATCGTGTAGTACCTCAAATTGAACACCTCGATGAGTGCTTTCGAGATATGTCAAGCTTGAGACATTATGACGTCATTTGGTGACGTTATGAGGCAAACGCATATTTTTCATGGTTACTCTGTAGAACGATTCTCATCGGAATCTCTCGTAGGCAGATATTCCTCAAGGAGTCGCTCCTGGTGGATAGTCGCTCTGTTCACGTCAGTGTGACCTTAAAGAAGTCACACGTGGTCATCTTTTGGAAAGAGGTTTATTATTTTTTTATTTTTGTTTGTTTGTTTGTTTTTGGAATGGAACTCTATGATACACCTTTTCAAAAGGAAAAATTAACCTCAGATGCAGGCACAGCTGTAGGGGCTGAAAGAGATTTCAGCTTTCTTTTATTGTTTTTATCTAACTTGCTTATAATATTGTTACGGCTGTGGAAATTCACAGAACACCATAGAGGTCCTTAGTTCAGTCATGCCGATAAGTCCGTGTTCAGTTAGATTTCCCCACCGTTGTTAAATGGGATTTATTCGTGTCGCCCAGACTGTGATCTTTGAGTTAGCCGTTTTTCTTTACTATATCATTATTTTGGACCAACCACAACTCCACCCACCAAACACCTTCTCCACGCCACTCACCAACCACCACGTCAACCACCAACCACCCTCTCCACACTGCTTTCATAACGACGAGATCTCCCCACCATCTCCGAAACTGCATCTCCCCCACCCGAGTAACATTGCCTCACCTTCATCTCCGCAAACGCCACAATCTTTGCACCAGCCGCGGTGAGTCCCCAGCGAACAGCGTCGCTGCAAACAGACGCGGGGGTTTCTTAGTTGGCGCCAGCGACGGTGATTTCACGCACGTCCGCTCTCCGAGCAAGTTTGGGTGATTTCGCGCACGCCCGCTCTGTGGAAGCTTCGCGTCGGAATTCGGATCACAGGAGAAAAAGGGGCGGGGCCTGTGGAGGTCAGAGAGCGGAGGTCAGATCTCGTCTCACGAACCCTATAAAACGTCGCGCAGAGCGCCAGTTCGAAGTCTGGAGTCCAGAGTCTGGAGTCGGACGAACACAGGCGGGGCGGAGTCCAGGGGAGCGGAGGACACACGAGACGGAGAGCGTGGCTGAGCCTGCTGTGCCGCGCAGACCTGCGCGTTCGTGTGGGGAGAGCTGGAGAGAGCTCGCCAGCCAGCGCCAAATGGTCTGAGGTGATCGAGCTTCGGGATAGTCCGAGCGTCGCAGAGGAATGGACGGATTCTTACAAAGAGCATCAACTTTGAAAGAGCATCAAAACCTGTTCGTTCCTCTAAACGCGTCGCCGGCTGAGGCCCGACTCACCCGGCCGCTTGGCAAGGCCTGGGTGCAACCACGGTTACGCTAGCTGCCGTGGGGAAGGAGCATCGCGGGTCGCCCCATAGAGGCACTACGAGGGTGGAGGTAACCTGCAACGGTCTCGTGGGACTCCTTCGGTCCACCAAGCTCCACGAAATAAAGGCCTACGGGCCCAGTCTGACCCCCTTGCCTTTGAGGGGGGCTTTCCTTGTTTATTTGAATGAATGTTGTGGCACCATGTCCCGCAAGTAGAACTGTGTAAGTGCTTGTGAATAATAATAGACTGTTGTAGTGCTTTGCCTTGTTCGTGTCTTGTCCCTTCCCACCAATTCCATTGCTTTTCTGCTTACGTGCATGTTAGTGTTTTGCATACCTGAATGCATGACTGCATATGTGTCGTTTTATAAATAAATGTCCTTGTGTGAATGTTAACCCGTTCGTCGTGCCCTCTTTCCCCATTGAACCGCCGTATTGCTCTCGGAATAATAGCGGGCTTTTTAATAACCGATAAAATAATTGGGTCCAACGAGGCCTGGCGATAATACACCGCTCGGTTATCCCAGAACGGAACAAACCGCTTAAGCGGTTCGTGTCCAAGCAGGCCTTCGTTGAGGTACGCTCTCTCGGTAGTCTGCCCGCACGAATACTTAGGTATATCGATAATTTGGCGATTGACCCTGTCGCGCGCGAGTAGAGTGTTGACTAGGCCGTGGTGTGCGCTTGGAGCACACCCGTGACTGGCTTTCGGCGTTGTTCCGGAAAGTCGAGACTGAATTGTCCGTTCGGTGGGCGAGACGGCCGCCATTGGCTAAAGCGGCTGTCAGCACGCCGGTGGGCGGCAGATTCGTAACACTGTTGTCAAGGAGTGGGAAACAGATTCTTTCCCCTCCAAACCAAATTAACGGAACCAGACCAAGGGTGTGCGAAGCAACCCTCTGTGTTCCCCAAATTACAAGCTTTTCAAATTGTTCTGAGAAGCAAGATGGCGGTTCAAGGCGAACAGGGCAGGAGGGTTTAGAAATGAATTTAGAAATGTTAGAATCCATGGCCCAGGATGAAATCCCTGTGCAGGACATTCCCATTGAGATGCAGGTTGCATTTCCCAACCCAGAACCCGAAATGGGCGCAGCGGCGGCGGCCGCGGTTTTTGACACCCCCTCCTCCGTCAAAATCCCTCCCCGGTCCCCAGCGAAATTGCGACCGATGAGGACGGATCGGTTGTGTTGAGCGGAATGGCGCAGATATTGGCCATGCTGGAAAAATGGATGGAAACACACTAGAAGCGAAAAACGAAATGAAAAACGAAATGAAAGAAATGAAAAACAAAATGAAAGAAATGAAAAACAAAATGAAAGAAATGCGGGGTGAAATACAGCACATCGGCCGAGGCCTGCAGGCGGGCTTAATGGCGATAGCGTGCGACGAAGCAGTGGAGCTCAAAATGGCGGCACCACGAGGCAGTACGACCGAACCGACAAGAGGGAGTGTGGACTGTGTTGGCCCCGCGCTGGAGGACAAAATAATTCGGGAGACATGTTGGACAAGACTCGTAACGGCAGAGAGAGCGACGGTGACAGAGAAGGAAAAAGCAAAATGGGGTGACAGAGACCACGTAGAGACGAGGGAGATAATGAACGAGGTGACAGAAATAACAGAGACGCAGGAGATGGAGACGGTAGAGGAGAGACTGCACAATAAAGACGAACACACACACGGAGGGAGTGGAGGACAATGAGGGGGAGCTCGGGGAATGTCTCGTGACCCGGTGCAAGCAGCCGGATAGCCTACTCCAGGAACGAGGGGAGGGAATATTCCCCCCTGAAGTGGAGCACGACCAGGTGGGTCCGGTCGAGCTTTGCAAGGTAGAGTGGGGCGAGTGATGTGGACGGGTGCACGTGGAGCTTAGGGGTTTGGAGACCCCGGGAGCGCTTGAGGTAGTGCAAATCCCCAATGTAATTGTCCCGGTATGTGTGTTCACGAGTGTGGCGAAATGTGTGCTGAAACGCACACATCAAGTGGGTGAAAGAGACGGCGTGTGTGAGTAAAATGGTGTGCGAGGTTGCGAGTGTGCCGGAATGGGTGCTTCCCAGCACAGCGTGTGTATATGAAGCACCGTGTGTGAGTGCAACCACGTGTGCGAGTGAACGGCCGTGTGTGAATGGAATCCCGTGTAAGAGTGAAACGGCGCGAGTAAGTGAACGGCCGTGTGTGAGAGGGACCGAGTATGTGAGAGTGCTGTATGTGAGGGAGATGGCGGTCGGCATGCGGGAACATGCAACCGCATGTCCCGGTGTGAGTGTCATGGCGAAGTGTGTGAGTGTCATGGCACGGGGAAGTTTGTGCGCGAGAGTGCGACGAAGATGGTGCCTGACAGTGGACAAAGGCCGAGTAGTGGCCGTAGCTGTTTTGGGAACCGTGCCGGGTTTGCACGGCAGCGCGTGTGGGGTCCGTGCTGTGTTACGCACGAGGCCACCACGTGCGAGCCTGCGGGAGTGAAACCCGGTCCGTAAACGCACGTGGTGGATTAACCGATCCCGCGGACGGACAGAAGGTAGGCTGGATGTGAATTTGGACCGGATGGGTTCTCCAGGCGGACGTGTGTGAAGCTCCGACGAGCAGAGCCCATGTGCTCACGTGGGGAACCCCTCGAAACGCGAGGCTTGCTTTTAATGCGCAGGGTGACGCCGTGGCTGCATGGTCGGAATCCAGCAGGAGGGAAATCCCTGCCGGATGGTACTGTCCGAGGAGGGACGAGGTGCGCGAAGCGCGAACAGCTGCCATGACGTCACGTGAAAAGAGCGCAGGTTGCGAGTTGCCGCGCTGTTGCACGCATTAAAAAAAAAAGCAAGCCTCGCTTCGGGTGAACAGGATCCCTGGGCAGGGGTGGAAGACCCCCGAGCCCGGGCTCAGGATACCACTAGTTAAGGGGAAGGGTTAGTTTAGTTCGACCGGCTTCATGGGGCAGGGATAAGTCCTCATGGAGCCTGTGGAATGGATTAGGTCGAGGGATTTCAGTTTCGATTTAGGATGGAAAATGGAAAATAATATTTGGAGACATGGACAAACTTTGAGTGTGGAGAGGGGACGTAGCTTAACTACATAGATTAAATGGAACGTGCTATATTGTAATGGATGACGAGGGAGCACAAGGTAGTTTGGGGATGCAGTCAGAACAATGGCAGTATTCAGCGATGTGAGTGGTGAAATGGATGGAGACATGTTGAGTGAGTGAAGGCCAGCGAGCCTGAGTGTATGGAGTGAATGTGGTATGCATGGTGCGATGAGTGATTGGGGGAAGGAGTAATTCCCACCCAAAGGACCCCGGGGTCAGTATAAAGTGAGTTCGTGGGTTAGTTAAATTGACAAAATGGAGGTCGTTTTGCTGTTGGTGCGAATGTAGGCTCGAAACCCATTTGGAGGGGTGCAGGAGCCCTGTTGACGGGCTGGGAGCGTGGCTGCAAATGGTGAGTATCGCTTAGTGGGTACCCCGGGCACCGGGTTAGTCGGCCGCGGTAGGCCAAGGACCCATGGGGGGCCGGGATAGCGTAGTGGGCACGGGTGGGCCCACATGATGCGGGGCTCGTGGCGCCAGAATGCTACGGGGGCAGTGTACTGGGCACGGGCGGCCCTCGGAAAGGGACCTAGGGCGTCAACACGCCACGTGGGCATCGAGGGGGAGTAGCCAGGGAGGGCACTCCCCAGTGTTTAGGGAGCTGGTAGGCTCGGAGGCAGTTGCAGGGCCCGGGGATGCCATAGTTTGAGAATCGGCAGAGGGTAGTTCCTGCCAAGGGAGCCACACGTCCCAGCCACGAAAACGTGCAAGGGCACGAGGGAAATTCGAGGGCGAGGCCCGAAATTTGTAAGGACACCAACACAGGCGACGGGAATCTTGGTTTGTAGAACCAGCAGTTTTAGCGAGAGGCACGTTTGGAAAGCCCCGGGGTAGTTCAAAGTTAAATGGTTAGGGTAGATTAGGAAGTGTACCCCTCCGCACCATCTATCCCTTCGCTCTCGTTGTGGGCCGCTGGACTCGCCGTGATAAAGTAGATCGCTGAGATCTGGAGGCCATTTTGAGGCTTCGTTGGGCCCCGACACAGGATGCTAGCTCTCCCTTTTTCCTCTCCAGGAATGGCACTTAGGGGTTGGGAGTAGACGAGGATGATGATAGGTTAGCCAGACAGACGATAAAGGGGGTTCGGGAGACGAATTTATAGAGGAAATAAAAATAAAAAAAATTAAAAAAAGATGGGGCTAAATTGGGGATTTTTTGCAAATTAAGAGAGTGGGTATGGATAGAGATAGGCAAAGGCGATAGGTTGGGAGGGAGACAGTAGAGTAGGTCCGAGCCCGCCTTCCGAGTGGCCAGCACCACCGCACTCCCTCCACGAACCTCCAGTACAAGACAAGAGGCCTGCCAGCTTCATCTGCCGGCTGTTTTGCTTCAAGGCCTGTGCCGGTCAGTTCATCTGCCGGCTGTTTTGCTACAAGGCCTGTGCCGGTCAGTTCATCTCCCGGCTGTTTTGCTACAAGGCCTGTGCCAGTCAGTTCATCTGCCGGCTGTTTTGCTACAACGCCTGTGCCGGTCAGCTTCACCACCGGCCCGTTTTGCTACCACGGCCTTGTCTTGCCTTGCCATGCCTTGTCTGCCTGCCTTTGCCTTGACCCCATGCCTGCTAGCCCTTTTTGTTGCATTTGCCCCATCCATCCATCACCATGTGCGCCAGAATCATCGCGCGTTCTGCAGGGACTGCCCTGTAGGCAGCCGCATCACGGGACTGCATTGGCGGCCCATGCACCGTGTTGTTTGCTTGCGTCAGTGCCCATTCAGTGTTCTGCAGGGACTGCCTTGCAGGCAGCCACACACAGAGACTGCAATGGTGCAGCCCGTGCACCGTATTGTATTCACTGCGCTCATTTCATGGGGGAGGCCGAAGACTGCGTTTGAGCAGCCGGCCACATTCCCTGTCACCTGCATTGGATTCATGAGCCAGAGACTGCGTGTTAGTCGCCTGGCTCCCTGCTTTTCTTTTCCTGCAGAGTTCATCAGTCCTGGGCCATGGTTTAGTGTAAAATGTGTAAGGTTAAGTAAAAATTGTACATGAGTTGCGCCCCCTGCATGTTTGTCATAGCGCCGGCAATTTATTTAAGTCGTCTGCATGAGTGGGTTTGTTTAGTTAGTCACTCAGCCCGTAGGTTATTTATTTTTGGGACACGAATACAATAAATGTTGCACTCAGGGATCCGAAGATAAAACGTACGAGGGGAAATTTAAGCACACGAAAATTTGACGACTCAGGACGAGTCTGTAAAAAAGGGGAGGGGGTAGTGTTACGGCTGTGGAAATTCGCAGAACACCATATAGGTCCTTAGTTCAGTTATGCCGATAAGTCCGTGTTCAGTTAGATTTCCCCACCGTTGTTTAATGGGAATTATTCGTGTTACCCGGGCTGTGATCTTGAGTTAGCCGTTTTTCTTTACTATCATTATTTTAGACCAACCACAACGCCACCCACCAACCACCTTCTTCACGCCACCCACCAACCACCACGTCAACCACCAACCACCCTCTCCACACCGCCTTCATAACGACGACATCTCCCCACCATCTCCTAAACCGCATCTCCCCCACCCGAGTAACATCGCCTCACCTTCATCTCCGCGAACGCCGCCATCTTTACACCAGCCGCGGCGAGTCCCCAGCGAACAGCGTCGCTGCAAACAGACGCGGGGGTTTCTTAGTTGGCGCCAGCAACGGTGATTTCACGCACGTCCGCTCTGTGGAAGCTTCGCGTCGGAATTCGGATCACAGGAGAAAAAGGGGCGGGGCCTGTGGAGGTCAGAGGTCAGAGAGCGGAGGTCAGATCTCGTCTCACGAACCCTATAAAATGCCGCACAGAGCGCCAGTTCGAAGTCTGGAGGCGGTCGGTGAAGTCTGGAGTCGGAAGAACACAGGCGGGGCGGAGTCCAAGGGAGCGGAGGACACGCGAGACGGAAAGCATGGATGAGCCTGCTGTGCTGCGCAGACCTGTGCGTTCGTGTGGGGGGAGCAGGAGAGAGCTCGCCAGCCAGCGCCAAATGGTCTGAGGTGATCGAGCTTCGGGAAAGTCCGAGCGTCGCTGAGGAACGGACGGGTTCTTACAAAGAGCATCAACTTTGAAACAGCATCAAAACCCGTTCGTTCCTCTCAACGCGTCGTCGGCTGAGGCCCGCTCACCCGGCCGCTTGGCAAAGCCTGGGCACAACCACGGTTACGCTCGCTGCCGTGGGGAAGGAGCGTCGCGGGTCGCCGCATCGAGGCACCACGAGGGTGGAGGTAACCTGCAACGGTCTCGTGGGACTCCTTCGGTCCGCCAAGCCCCACAAAATAAAGGCCTACAGTCCCAGTCTGACCCCCTTGCCTTTGAGGGGGTCTTTCCTTGTTTATTTGAATGAATGTTGTGGCGCCATGTCCCGCAAGTAGAACTGTGGAAGTGCTTGTGAATAATAATAATAATAATAATAATAATAATAAACGGTTGTAGTGCTTTGCCTTGTTCGTGTCTTGTTCCTTCCCACCAATTCCATTGCTTTTCTGCTTACGTGCATATTAGTGTTTTGCATACCTGAATGGATGACTGCATATGTGTTGTTTTATAAATAAATGTCCTTGTGTGAATGTTAACCCGTTCGTCGTGTCCTCTTTCCCCCATTGAACCGCCGTATTGCTCTTGGAATAATAGCAGGCTTTTTAATAACCGATAAAAGAATTGGGTCCAACAAGGCCTGGCGATAATACACCGCTCGGTTATTCTAGAACGCAATGAACCGCTTAAGCGGTTCGTGTCCAAGCAGGCCTTCGTTGAGGTACGGTCTCTTGGTAGTCTGCCCGCGCGAATACTTAGGTATATCGATAATTCGGCGATTGACCCTGTCGCGCGCGGGTCGAGTGTTGACTCGGCCGTGGTGTGCGCTTGGAGCACACCCGTGACTGGTTTTTGGCGTTGTTCCGGAAAGTCGCGACTGAATTGTCCGTTCGGTGGGCGAGACAGCCACCATTGGCTAAAGCAGCTGTCCGCACGCCGGCGGGCGGCAGATTCCTAACAATATCTTCCTATATTAAGGTTTGCTTGTTGCTTGCATACAGTTAAATTTTTGTTAATGTTCAGAGAAGAGGTTTTCCTTTTTATTTGGTATGATTTAAAACATAACCATGAATTGTATTTGGAGAAACGGGCCGAGTGTAAACACTGCACAGCACGGCTGTGATGTGGAAAGAGCTGACACCCAGGAAAGGGGTGGTGGGAGGGAAAATAATCTCTCCCTTTCTCTTGCCCCATGTATTAATTTTTTTTTTTTGTCCGTCTCTCGCTGTCTCTCTCTCTTCGTTGAGATAAGATGTCTTGTGAAAGTTGCACGAACAGGAACTTTGTAGGTCCACAATCTTTTACCGGCTAAACCATGAAACATGCTCTTGCAAGAACAGGTCAAGCCACTCACGGCAAAAAGGGTCTTGCCCAAACTGTAATGCGCAAGACCAAAAGTATATAAGCACGTGTGTCTGGCAAGAAGACAGAGCAGATTGTTACATTCGCTGTCGGCAATTTGTTAGACCTGTGCACAGGGGTTTGGTTAGATTGCTTAGTGGGCTGGTTGGCAAATTTATTAATTGTCTAATTAATTGTTAGTTCAATCGTTAGTTTAATAGTAAGTTCTCTTAATGCATTTGTTTAAGTGATTCTTTTGTTTGGCATGGTTTATTCTTTTGTTTGGTATTTGTTTAAGTGATTCTTATGTTGGGTTGATCGATTGATGAATAAAACAGAAAGAGATCTTGTTCTTGACATCGTGTGTGCGTGTGCGTGTGCGTGTGCATGCAGTTCCATTTTCTTTGCTGTGATTAGACCATTAAATATGCTAATGATTGTGTCTCTCCAAATCGAAACATTGTAATTCAAGGTACAGGGTCCGAACCCCGACACAGCATCATGGAAGAAAAAAAGATGGGACATCTGGCTCTGGCCATGTGGAAGATCACCAAATAATAGCACAGACAATGCCTAATATACCCTGATCTGCCGATGGAGTTCCTGACGCCGTGCATTCTTAGCCGCTTCAGGCAGGCCCTTGGTATTCCGGGCCTCCTCCAGGCGCAACATCGCCCTGCAGGCAACACCCATCACGACGCTGCACTTTTTGACACAGAATGGTGACCACAATTCTCCACAATAAATGGCCAACATATCACAACCATTACTGAAGCATAACCAGTGCTTCGAAATGGGAAAATGATGTTGATGCATTATCTTTCTCAATGAATGCACACTGTTAGCCTGACATGAATGTAAATGTTCAATTGGATCAGTCTGAGAGTTCAACCAAGTACATTTTACTGAATTTACTTCGACACTCTCACCTGGGCAAAGAGTAGCTAGCAATCCACAGGCGAGCCTGTTTCAAAGGCTCAGGACCCTCATGGTACCATGTCTCCTGGCTCTACAAACAAAAACAAAGCACATTGGGTATGTTGCAGGTGTACAACAGATGTAATAATTATAAACACATAGGGAGTGAATTTCACAGCAAAGACTCAACCATGAGCTCCAAGGAGCTTTCAAAAGATCTCAGGGATAAAGTTGTGGAAAGGCACAGATCAGGGGATGGGTATAAAAACATTTCAAAGACATTGACTATCCCTTGGAGCACAGGCAAGGCATTCATTAAGAAGTGGAAGGTGCATGGTACTACCAAGACTCTGCGTAGATCAGGCCGTCCCTCCAAACTGGATGACCAAGCAAGGAGACTGCTCATATAGGCCACCAAGAGGCTAATAGAAACTTTGAAAGAGCGACATGTCTTTACGGCAAAGACTGGTCACTGTGTGCATGTGACAACAATATCCCAAGCACTCCACAAGTCTAGCCTGTGTGGCTTGGTGGCAAGAAGGAAGCTATTACTAAAAAAGCCGAAAAGCCGACCATTACTCAAAAGCGGAGGAGCTCCTTGTGAGCCAACTGCCATCCATATCTAGTGCTCAACTGTGTCTGTGGACGTTCTCCCACAGTTGGGGTACTTTTTATTAGGAGGTTGGTGGAAGGACTTGCACTCCAGCCACCATAAAACTCTTCATTCCACAAAACACAAAAACGCAAAGAAACCTGAAAACCCACTCAGTGGTAGTCCCTCCTGTGCAGCTTCCCTTCGCAGGGCAGCTCACCGGATGAAGGGATTTGGGCAAAGCCTTCGGGACCCCCAATCTTTGATAATAGGAGGGAAACCACGGGGTAACATTCCCGGGTCAGATTGCGGGAGAGTGTGTCGGAGTGGTGCTGAGGTGTCGTCCACCAGACGGCGGTCTCCTTGGGTTAACCTGAGGCGGTCCCTTCGGGTGGGTGCCTGGAATGTCCTATCCCGAAGAGAGGATGATCACCTGTCTCTGTTATCACCTGAGCTCAAACGTTTGGATATCGGTATTGCAGCACTCTCTGAGTTTCGGAGACCGGATTGCGGTGAGATCATGGTGGGTGGTGACACCTACTATTGGTCTGGTTGCTCTAATGGTTACCATTCACAAGGAGTTGCTGAAGCTGTGTCCAATAAGCTGACTCCAATGATAATCGAGGTAACACCGGTCAACGAGTGTATTATGAGACCAAGGATTCGTCACTCCTTTGGTGTCATTTCCCTGGTCTCTGTTTATGCTCTGACTGATCTCACCGTGAAGGATGCATTCGACACCACGCTTGAGTCTGTAGCTGTGTCCAACAAGCTGACTCCAATGATAGTTGAGGTAACACCGGTCAACGAGCGTATTATGAGACTAAGGATTCGTCACTTCTTAGGTGTCATTACCCTGGTCTCTGTTTATGCTCTGACTAAGGCGAGTGATCTCACCGTGAAGGATGCATTCGACACCACGCTCGAGTATGTAGTTGATCAGTGCCTCAAACAAGATACACTTCTAGTCTTGGGGGATTTCAATGCATCAACTGGAACTGATAGGGATGGTTATGAGACACGTGTCGGTCTCCATGGGTCTGGAACTATGAACCAGAATAGCACGAAGTTCCTTGACTTTGCAAGAAGTCATTGATATATGGTGGCTGGTTCTTGGTTTCAGGACGCACGAGCTCATCGCTGGACTTAGTATTTCAACGCTAGCAATGTGGCAAAGGAGATTGACCATGTCCTCGTTGACGGTTGCTGGAGGATGATCCAGATCTGCAGGGTCTACTGAAGTGCTCAGTTCCTCAATACTGAACACCGGCTTCTTGTAGCTACTCTGAAATTGCACCTTAAATCCGGGAGAATGGTACCATCCCAGCCGAGGTTGGATGTTGGCAAGCTTAAAGATGAGAGGGCAGCTGAGTAGTTTGTGAACAAGCTGAGTAGAGATTTGGGGGTCTGGGTGCTTTGGGAGGTCCTGAAGAGTTGTGGAGTGCCTTCAAGACGACCGTCCTTGATGTTGCCGGTGGATGTCTTGGAACTCACCGCAGGGCAAAGAAGAATTTTGTCTCCCAAGGGACACTGGATATCATTGACCAGAGTCGCAGGGCCAGGCTGAATGGCAGAGCTGAGCTGTTCAGGGAGCTGAGGTGTAAAAAATGTATGTGTGCTGAGGGTGGACAAGGAGGCCGATGTGCGAGGAATCTGTGAGGGGGTAGAGCTTCACCTGTGGACAGGTGATTCTCGTCCCGCTTACAGGGGGAATTCGCGCATTACGTTCATCCAAGCCCATCCCTCGGAGCACTGCAGTTAGAGCAGAGGGTGGTAGGCTCTTAACAGAGGAGTCCGAAGTGAAGGCCTGCTGGGCTGGTTACTTTCGGCAGCTGAACCAGGCTGATCCACCAGCTGTCGAGTTGGACGTCAGGGGTATTACAGTCCCTGTTGCTGACCCTCCAATCAACTGTGGTCCACCTTCGCTTGTGAAAAAAGGCTGCGGTGAACCGGTTGAAATGGGGGTAAAACTCCAGGGATCTGTGGCATCCATGCTGAATTTCTCAAGGCTGGTGAAAATGCTGCACTCGTGTCGATGCATGCAGTTCTGTGCTCTGCCTGGAACACAGGCATAATCCCAACTGACTGGAAGAGGGGCCTTCTTGCCCCTCTCTGGAAAGGGAAGGGTGATCGCCAAGACTGCAACAACGACCGAGGGGTGACGCTGCTCTCAGTGCCGGGCAAGGTCTTTGCTCGGATAAGTCTTGATAGGGTTCGCCACCATCTGCTTGATCACCAGCGTCCAGAGATCAGGCTTTACACCAAAGAGGTCAACAATTGACCGTATCCTTGCTCTTCGGGTCCTTACCGAACGCAGACGAGAGTTTCGGCAGGGGATGCTAGCAGCTTATGTTGATCTCTGTAAAGCGTGCGATTCAGTGAATCGGGATGCCTTCTGGAGGATTCTAGGTCTTCGTGGGGTTCCACCAAAACTGATCGATCTGATGTCTGAACTCTACTCTGGTACTGAGAGTGCTGTGAGATGTGGTGATACAATCTCTGACTTATTTTCAGTTGTTACTGGAGTTCGTCAGGGGTGTGTACTGCCCCCCACACTTTTCAGCACTTGTATGGACTGGATTCTTGGGAGGATGTCGGAGATATCAAGCTGCAGTGCATCGTTTGGGAATATCAAGATCTCAGACCTTGATTTCGCCGATGATGCAGTCATCTTTGCGGAGACTTTAGATATCCTTTTGGGGGCCCTCGAAGTGCTGAATGAGGAGTTGGAGCCGCTGGGATTACGGCTTTCCTGGGTCAAAACTAAGATCCAGGCTTTCAATGACATCTTGGATGCGGCTGTCCTGTCTATGCCTGTTTGTGGTGAGGATGTTGAGGTCGTGGAGAGATTCACTTACCTTGGCTGTGATATTCATTTCTCTGCTGGCTGTGAGTCAGAGGTCAATAGACGTCTGGGTTGGGCCTGCGGAGTCATGGATTCAATGGATAATGGGGTGTGGCGCTGCCGGTACCTGTGCGGGAGGACGAAAGTCCGAGTCTTCAGGTCCCTGGTGCTTCCAGTCTTGCTCTATGGATGCGAGACTTGGACTCTGACCAAGGATCTGAGACGGAGACTTAATTCCTTTGGTACCATGTCTCTTCAGAGAATCCTTGGCTATCGCTAGTCGGATTTTGTGTCCAACGAGCGGTTGCTGAGAGAGACTCAAATGAGATTTGTTACCTGCATAGTCCGTGAGCATCAGCTGCGGCTGTATGGACATGTGGCTTGTTTTCCTGTCGCTGATCCTGTTCACCAGATTCTCTCAGCGAGGGAGTCTCCTGAGTGGAGGAGGCCAATGGGCCGACATAATACAGACAAAGAAAACAAGATCCTCATGAATACTGCATATGCAACTCCTACACAAACAAACCTCCTGCTTTGCCTTTTTGGCCCTTTCTTCCTCCTCCTCCTTGTTCTTTTGCAAGGCATCCTGCCCCAGCACCGACAGGATGTTGCGCAACCTAAAACACACAAGCACAAGCAATTATGAATGCTCACAAAAACAAGGGTATGACGAGCGATCAAGGTTCTCAGTGAGGATCAATTACCTCTCCCTGCGTTCCGCCGGTCCCTCACCAAATAATGTTATTGGCTCAGATAAGTTACGAAGACCAGCCTTAACCTCGGCATCATCCGTGGGCACAGTGATCTGACGTGCTCGCTTTCTGCGCTCAAACTCAGCCAGAACCTCAGCACGACGCTCGTTGACATGCTCTTCCAGATCAAACACGGTGCCTACAAGAACACAGGACACCAAACTGCATTGCCATTCAACATTGTTGTGGCAAAAAAACAACAACACTGCAAATGTTCTTTGAAAACAGTTTAATTCAGGCTTTAGCATAAACTAGTAAATTTCAAACAGAGAAACAATCGATACAGAAGCTTCAAAGAGAGTTGAAATGTTATTCAACATACCCAAGTCTATCAACACAGCTAAAAAGCCACTCAAACAGAACAGGTTTTTTTATGTACATTGTCCAGGCTTGTGGAATAGCTAGTGCACTGAACGAATCAGGACACAACAGGCCAAAAGGAGCAGGAGAGAGGTGGAAACACCAACAGCAGAGTTGAAGGCCAAGATAGAAAGAGACTTGGACAAAAGATGGGTGTGGGGAGCATGGGGGGGGGGGGATGCATAGGATAGACAAGATGGATGCAAAAGGAAACTCCATGGAGGGAAAACTGGAAATTTGGAAGGAGGTGACTTCTTATTTAGAAAATGAAATTTAGTATGATGTCAAACAAGATGGCTTTTGAAGTTACTTTTGACCCTCCGACTGTCACTTTGATCAATGTGAAGTCTTTCGACATCGTACAATATGCATCAAGGCACACGTCATAAAAAAAAATACATTCTGCTTTGGTAAAGGTTATTTTGAAAAATAATAGAGAAGACAAAGACCATCTGCTGGATAATCACACACAATTTACATCCACAAAAATAATACCACCGTGTCTGTCCCTTTGCCCTTGTCGATTACCATGTCTCTGTCTCTGTCTGTCTCTGTCTCTGTCTCTGTCTCTGTCTCTCATTTGCAGGTAATCACCAACCTTCAGAGAAACAATGAACAATCCCTTACAATTATGTTCATGGCATCCAAATTGACTTCCAACTTTTATTCCGTACTGTTCAGTCGAAAGTTCGACTTGTAAACGGATTTGCCACGTTGCGTGACGTCGCGGCATTCTGGTGGGTGGTGCTGCAAGCTGAACCATGAAGGGATTGTTATTGTTGCCGTCTTCATTTATTCCGTTTCTCAATATTTTTTACCCTCGCCAGAGGATATTGCATTTGTAGACAGACAGACAGACAGACAGACAGACAAACAAACCCAATGTGCTGACGTAGGCCACAAACACAATCTGGTGGTAGTCAGTATTACACGTTATCTTTTTTCGGCCGTGTCCGTCTACAAAGTACATACTATTGGAACGCAAGCACGTCTATATAGGATATACGATTACAATGTGAGTAATCTGTGCCTCATTTACTGAAAGAGCATTTCCGATCCTCACCTTTCACACCTTCTTCTTACATCAAGGTACACCACATTTTTGCACCTCCCACTCATACATTGTAGACACCCCAGCTTTTTTTCCCCTCCTCCCCCTTTCGAAGCAAATGAGTTGCGTAGGTCCGTCGACCCCGCCAGGTACGAGGTTGCCAGTCACCTCAACTGCTCCTCTTCTCTCTGGGCTAAATCTAATTTTCTCGGGTGTGTGTGTGTGTGTGTACCTGCAACCTGTGCAACATAAATAAGATTGTAGAAGCTTCTCAGGGGTTCATGCTGCACTCTGTAAATATTTTCATTTTTGACACACACACACACACACACACACACACACACACACACACACACACACACACACACACACACACACACACACACACACACACACACACACACACACACACACACACACACACACACACACACACACACACACTCCTTGCTTTCCCCTGCTGAACATTTTATAAAGAAACTAATTTGTGCCACATCATTTTCCTCGCCCTTGCTGTAATAAATTGCTGTTATAAATGTACCCAACTCATTTTCCTCTTTTCCTTCATTGGTCCATCATGGTCCATACATTAGCTTCGTCGTGAAGTTCTATCCCAACAATCCGTTTATTGGCTGGTGAAAACGTGGCAGCTCCGCTCGACTGCACCTGATACGGTAAGTTTAACGCAAGTACACATCGAGGGCACATGACCCAAATTGGCCAGCTAGCTCCAGGTAAGGTGTCACGTGAAGTCGTGTCACCCTGCCCGGATTGACCGTGCCAATCGGCATTCATGGTTGCCTAGCAACCTGCGGGTGAGCGGAGTTATCTGTGCTCAGCGTCCTCATGACCAGTCATTCAAGAGGGATCCCAGCACTTCCCCTCGTGGCGAGCATCGAACCCCGAATCGGCAACAATATTGAGACATCACGCAGCCCAAGTGAGTACATCTATAAAATAAACATGATTGGAACATGAATCTATACAATAAAACCAAAAAGATGTTTGTCTGCTGTATGAACATATACCTACATAGTCAATGGATGATCTATACATCACACAAGCACAAACACCGCACCACACAAAACAAATCCTGGTGAGGATATGCAATCTTTGATCGCTCTTTTAAATTGCTGTTCTGTAGCCCTCCTGTCCTATCAAGCCTGTTAAATAACACAGCTGGGCTTCCCAGTATTACTGGGGCACAACAACACGTAGGAAGTGACCTTGCTGATGCAAGATAATGAAAGGAAAAGAGCTGCTCTTGTACTTTCTGTACTCTCTTTTCAACAACACAAGTTTGAAGGGAGTCAATGATTATACACAAGATAAATCTTGCTGACAGGCAGTCACGCAAGGGTCAAGTAAAATTGTATACAAGGCAGAGCTAAAACTGAGCTTGCCAGAGTTGGTCTATGCAGACTACTGTGTGTTCCAAGCCACTCTCCATTTGCACATATGTTTGATGTGAATTAAACTCTTCTCTACCTAAGATCGGTGTGGACAGAACTTGATCTCAATCAGTGTGGACATCACTCAATCTCAACAATAAAAGCTTTAAAATAACATTAGGACTATATATGGAAAGCATGAAATAAGGAAGTTACGTAAAGTTAAAGGGATCTGGGTACACTGCAGGCAAAATTTCAGTCTAAACTTCCACGCTCTGTATCTGAGGAGTACGTTTTATTGAGCAGCTCCAAGTATCGTATGCATTTGTTTTTATTTATATCTACATTGATAACAAGATTGACAAAAATTGTTGATGGCGGATTGAAAAGACACGAAATAAAGTCTCCTCTATTATGGAATGAAACGACCTATCCACTTTAAGTCAATCAATTCCAAGTGACATCAGCCATTGCATCCTCAGCCCAAATGAAGAAACCTCAGCCAAACGGAGTGACTAACTGATGCATTCAAATTGACTCTAGGAATGCATAAAAAAACCAAAAAAAAACCACAACACATGACTTTTTGGGCAGTTTTTCACACCCTCCCTCCCCCCGTGCATGGTGTTGGCATAATGGTTAGGGTGGCGGGCTTTGTATCCTCGGGTCCTGAGTTTAAATCCCGCTCAGCTGTTGAATTAATACCAGGTGGGGTTGACTCTGCCTGTTATCCTTCCGAGGTCGGCAAAATGAATGCCAGCATGCTGGTATACTGTGTCGGAGTGGCGACCTGTCCAGAATTGTGCCCAATAGCCAAGGAGACTGCTGAAGCACCACCAACGCTCTGCACAGAGATTGGTCCCAATCTCCTCCTCCTCCTCCCCCCCCCCCGTGACGCTTTACTAAACCCCCACCTTAAAAAATACACGACTTTGTGAATGAGAGCAATGTAACCATTTATAACTTTCAATCAGCTTTCATTTTGCAAGGAATTATTATTATTTAAAAAAAAAAAAATTGGTGGCGCCCGACAGCTGTCAATGAGATAACGTCATTGGCCTTCAGCTCCCTCTCAATTTTACCAACTTCGAGTTGAATTTCCTGCTTTATCGTTTTTGTAAATGCCCTCTCTTAGCTTCTCACTAATGATTTCAACAGCACCTCTTCCATTTGGGGGTGAGGGGAGGGGGGGAGTCAACCTAAAGCAAGATCATTCGAAATTGACACGTCCCATCATGGCGAAGGGAAATCCAATATGGCTGTACCAAAGATGAAGTCACGTGACTGCGGTCCCAACATCCTCTGCCCCTTCTGATACTCAGGGGATAACCTGCACTGCCCAAAGCATCACGGATTTTTTGTGTACGCCCCCCAAAAAGAATAGCCACAGGTTTATTACCAACACTTTGAAAGAGCAGAGTTTCTGATGACTTGTCAGCTCACAACTTACCACCGGAAATGTTGATGTGTCCTGCCTTCACGGCCTCTTTAATGGTGCTCTTGCTGGAAGTACCCTTTGTGAGCTTCTCTCTCTCAGACTCTTCCAGGCTCCCGTAATGGATCCGTGGTCGCTTGGATGCACTTCTCCCATCATCTTCATCCATCACTGCCTTATTCACCGGGTTACTAAACAAAAAGAGCACGACAAAATCAGCTGAAGAAGGAACAAAACATTCACAAACCTCCAGAGGTAAATCAGAACAAAAACTAGAGGGGGAGCACTCGGTAGAGTGCAAAACCTCCGCCGCCAATTCTGCAAGGTCACTCAAGTGAACCTGATATCCTATTCATTCAATTTGATGTCAACAGTGCTCACAGAGTTAGAGTTTGCAACTTTCCCTTTTACATACTCAATTCATTTGTCATAACTAGATTCCTTGAGACAGAAATTGATTTTACGTGGGTATATCCACCTGAAGTTCCAAAATCAGCCGCAATTATAATTTTGGCATCGTTTTTTGTGGAAATCACTTATACAGAGATGCCAACTTTTGGAAATCAGAATTAGGGAGGATTTTCAACCGACACCAAATAATGTGCGCAAAGCGCACATCTCGAGCGCGGAGTGCTCGACCCTTGCGGCGGGGTCCAGGGCCCGCCTTAGGGCCCTGGAAGCTCTGGGGTTCTAGACGCTCTCTCGTGCCCTCTGAGCCCTATTTTGGAGCATTTAACATGTTAAGAATTCCCACTTTTTGAACAAAAAAAGGGGAAAATTGTGCACTTTTTAATGTTACATGTATGTTAATACTAGTAAGTTAGGGGACAATCAAAGATTAACAAAAAGCACAAAAGAAGCAATATTTTTCTTACCTTACTGGCTGGTACTACTGCTGCTTGCTTTTTCCATGGCAGCTTTGCTGAGTGACAGCTGTGTGGCTCTTTTAGCCCTTCTGATTATGTCTTTGCTGTATTCTCTCTGGTAGCAAGGGGTGCTGTCGATGTCACTATCACCGCCACTAAACAGACAGGGGAATTTCTTGATGAAAAACTCCACACAGTCAAACCCCACTTCTTGGTGTAGCTTAACATCCAGCACCTGAGCATGCTTGGCTAATTCATCATCTAGGCGGCCAGGTTTTGAAGATATAATTGCAGGCTTTCACATAATATGAGCGAACTGCACTGAAGAAACCTTGGATGTCTGACTCACTCAGAGTGAAGGTGGATTTCTTGAGACTCCTTTGTTCCCTTATATACAGTTTGGCATCGTTCCCAATCATGAGGTCCTCATCATTGTTCTGATGATTTCTGTCAGAGAAGGGTACATTTACCAGAGCAACCGATGACACCGATGGTTTCAAAAACCGTACGAAGATATCTTTCAGAAGATCATTCAATTCTCCGTGCAGGAGATGAATACAGGGTTCGTCTCTTTGGAGCAGAAGATTCCCCTTCTCAAAAAGCTTGTTAGCATATCGAAGGAAGAAACAATAGAGTTTTGTTTGTGGAGACAAGAACATCCTGTTGACACGTTTTTCTCTAGATTCCTGCACAGTGTTTGAGGAAGATGCGCTTTAGTTGTAGAACTCGTAGTACACTTAGCCGCAGGGCGATCACACTTGCGTTTACTGCCAGCAGAAGAGGTCAGACTCGTAGTACCAGATCCAATTTTACGTTTGAGGAGAGAGCTTGAGGTAGGTGCAGCCAAGGAAGAAGACCTCTGATTCGAAGGTTTTGCTGAGCTTCTATCAAGTGATTTGGCAAAAGCAGAACTTAATTTGGGTCCTTCTTTGCCTGTAGATGGAACTATCACAGTCTTTCTCGACTCTGAAGGGATCTGCTTTGTAGATGAACGTGATGAAGGGCCGGTGATGCTACCTGCTCTCAGCATTGGTTTTGGTGCTGTCCCTGCTGTCTTCTTCGCAGCAGATACTGCAGTGGTAGTGGTGAATGCTGCTCCACTAGTGCTTGATCCTGCAGTGCCAGTACTGGCAGTAGATACAGTGCCGTCCTTCTTGCTCGTTGTTAGAGTCTTGGCTACAGTTGGTTGCATTTTTTCTTCGTACTTCTTCTTTGAAGAAGACGCGAAGTGGCTCCCACTGTTCAATCAGCCTGTCTAGGCACTGACCAAGGGACAGCCACCTTGTTGCGACATGCTTCAGAATCTTGTGTGTCGGGGCATCACAGAGTTCTTGCAGTGCTTTCACTCCTTTGACGCGTTTACTACTTTTGTCCAAGTAGTAGTAAATATCGATGAGAAAGTCATCTAATTCAATGGGTAAGGCCTGAGCCGCGTTCTTGGCCGTATTGTGCATCATATGGCAAGGGCATCCCATGATGTAGCACTCTGGATTTTGTTTGTGGATATAAGCAGCGACTCCTTTGTGCTTGCCCACCATGACAGAGGCATTATCAGCACAAAAGGAAACACAATTTCCCCACGGAATTTTCCTGTCACTGAACTCATGATCAAGCAGTTTGAAAATGTTTTCTCCAGTGGAATCTTGTTTGCACGCAGGCAAACTTAGCAAACCTTGCTTCACAATCCCAGCACTGTTGTCATGGTACGAAATCAGGACAGGATATAGTTGGGCCTCACCACTGTCATTGCTACCGTCCTGGAGCTAGGCTAAATGGAGCGAGTCTAGCAATATCGGCAACAGATGAAGCAGTAACATTTGACAACTCACCAATTACACTGGTCAACAACAAATTTGTTGTCTGCATTTTTTAAGCTGATTTAGGACGAATCTGATGCGCTGAATCCAAAACTCACATTAGTTTTGTTCAATCAGGTCAAGTTTTTGAGATATGGCCACATGGCGTTTACATTTTTGTTCACATGTACGCATGTGTGGAGCATTTTAGAAGAAGTTGGTGGGGGTAAAATATCATGTCAAATAATTGTTTTAATTGGAAATAATATGACAAGAAGTATTCAGGTACGATAGTTCTGGGTGATTATGTCGAAAAGGGATCAGTTTGAAGTCATAAAACCTCAAAATCTTCCAAAAATTGGTGAGGCAAAGCATAAAGTTCGTGGATCAAAACTAAAGTTAATGGGGCAGATTTTGTAATAATGTGATACAAAAAAGTTGTATTTCTTGAAATAACGAACTCTGAAGAATGTACAATACCTACATGCGCCAATTTATGACATGCGCTTCTGCTCAAGCTTGAGTGCCACAGTACGAACCCAAAGATTGGAGACTGTTCATTGACAGCAGCAAGCGATCACTGAAATGTGTTCTGCTACACAACGGCAACCATTTTGCCTCTGTACCCATCGCTCACTCGACTACACTGAAGGAGAAGTATGAAGCGGTGAAGTACGTGCTGGAGAAAATTGGTTATGATCAGCTTAAGTGGTTTATTTGTGTTGACCTGAAGATGGTGAACTTTTTGTTGGGACAACAGTCTGGCTTCACCAAGTACCCATGTTTTCTGTGCATGTGGGATAGTAGGGACCGTGCTCAGCATTACACGAAGAAGGACTGGCCTGTGTGGGAGGAATTGGTGCCATGCAAAGAAAGGAACGTCATCAACGACCCTCTGGTGGACAGAGACAGAATACTCTTCCCACCGCTGCACATCAAGCTCGGCTTAATCAAGCAGTTCACCAAGGCTCTGGACAAAGATGGTGACTGCTTCACTTACTTGTGCCAGGCTTTTCCAGGATTGACCATGGAGAAGTTGAAAGTTGGCATCTTTGATGGTTCTCAGATCCGTCAGCTCATCAGAGATCCAGAGTTCAAAACTCAATGAACGAAGTGGAACTGGAAGCGTGGAAGACATTTGTTTTGGTAGTGAAGAACTTTCTTGGCAACAATAAGGCCAGAAACTACGCAGAACTTGTCAACAACATGCTGACTGCTTTCAGAAACCTGGGCTGCAACATGAGCATCAAGATGCACTACCTATTTTTTCACATATGAACCGGTTTCCTGAGAACCTGGGTTCAATGAGTGACGAGCAGGGGGAGAGATTCCATCAGGACATGAAGGAGATGGAGACCAGGTATCAGGGTCGCTGGGACGCAGTCATGATGGCTGACTACTGTTGGAATCTGAAGAGAGACCTCCCTGCCGCTGAACATTCCAGGAGTTCGAAGAAACGGAAGTTCAAGCCCTGAAGTTTGAACAGTGGTGACGCAACATGCAATTTACTTGTACTTACCTTTATCAATGCCCACCATTCAGATGACAGTAATCGATGTTTCTATCATGTAATCAATAAATGTTGTTGGCAAAACATTTTTTTTTCTTAAAAACATGTTTAGGATGATATGTGTTGACAAAAATCAGCTGATAATGCCACAAAAATGTAATTGATTTTGTCACAAGATCTGATTTTTTCAAATAAACTTAGCACAAAAACCTGACCTGATGGAGAGAAACGGATGCCATTTCCTGATTCAGCAGTGCCAGAATACCCTAATTCACTAGTAGAAATCTAGACAACATTCAGAAAGTAAAAAATTGTTGACCAGTGTTCTTTTTTTCTTCTTTGTTCTTGTTTTTTTTTTTTTTTTTCTTTTTTTTTTCTTGCTTTTTGTTCTTGTTTTTTTTTTTTTTTTTTTTTTTTGTTCTTGCACATCTTGCACATCTTGCAAGTTTTTGTTCTTGCACATCCATACTTTGAAGAAACTTTTGAATCTGGAAACATCTTTTGAAATAGAGGTCCAGCATGATCTGAGACTGATATGGGCAAGTTATGTTCCACAATAAATCCACTAAAGAGAAGTTCCGCTCGGGTAACATCCTCTTCCTCGCTTGTCCCTTGTTTGGTGAAATAATTCAGAAGTGTACCGGTACTCGTGCTCGAAGATCTCTCCTTTGCAATGTCTGTGTGCCGTTTGCTTCCAACGTGCTTCCGAATATCATCGCGACCTCCGTGCTCAACTGAAATATCAACGCTGCATACTGTACAATACGCATGATGAATTCCTCTTTCAGACTTTCGAATACACGGGTATTGGAGACTGTATTCGGTCTTGTACTTCTGAGACCATTTCTTGGTCTTCGTAAGCTTCTTTTCTGCCATTCCGTAATCAACATCGAGGGTTTGAAGCATCGGTAACTTCGAAGTCGATGTTCCACAGCTGCAGCGCGACTCGTAGAACTCTAGCGGCTGTTAAATTAAACACCGCACGGTGGTCGCGACCGCCGGGCTGGTACGGGGCCCAGCTGCATGCAGTGAGCGTATCGCATGCATATACACTGTGCATACATACCGCATGCACTGTATTGCACACATACCGCATGCACTGTATTGCACACATACCGCATGCACTGTATTGCACACATACCGCATGCACTAAATCTCAGTGCATGATCGCATAAGCGAGATCCAGACCCAATGTTTCGCTGCTCCTCATTTGAATTTGCAATTTTTTACGTACAATTTGGTAGCAGCGAACGTTATGGAGTTACCACATGCTATACGTAGCAGACGATGCTTTTCATTCAATTCTCATACTAGTACATTCTGATTAGTGAACAGTGCAAAAATATCAAAATTTCGGGAGGATAAGGATAGTGATCGTAAGGGCGGGAGTTTGGGTGAATTTTCGGAAGCCTCCCGATGAAATCGGGAGGGTTGGCATTGCTGCTTATAACATGTAGAAATGCAAAATAAATTGAAAAAAAAAAAATCGAAATTTTGTTGAAAAAAAAAAGTTGCAAAATTTTGTTTTTTTTCTCTAACAATTTTTTTGGGGGGGAGGGGGGGTTGGAAATCACTTAAAACATGTAGAAATGCAAAAACAAAAATTCAAATATTTTTTCAAAATGGCCACCATAGCGGCTATATTGGACTTTGGACCAGGTCCAAAATCTAATGGCATGATCGTTGGACCATACCTAATCCTCCCACCAAGTTTCGTCGAAATCCGTCGAGGAGTTTTTCCGTAATACAGTTCACAAACAAACAAACAAATAAACCAATGTCACCCGCAGGGTGACCCGTATCTTGCCAAAAGGTGACCACGTGTGACTTCTTTAAGGTCACACTGAGGTGAACAGAGCTGCTATCCACCAGGAGCGACTCCTTGAGGAATATCTGCCGACGAGAGATTCCGATGAGAATCGTTCTACAGAGTAACCATGAAAAATATGCGTTTGCCTCATAACGTCACCAAATGACGTCATAATGTCTCAAGCTTGACATATCTAGAAAGCACTCATCGAGGTGTTCAATTTGAGGTACTACACGATATAGTTCCTAAAACTTGAAAATTTGACCTTGGGGTCAAATATGTTTGACCTCAGGCACTAACCATGAAGGTCAAGGCCAATCGCCACCAAAAATTAATCAGCTGAGCCCCAGACCATGAACTATATTCCCATGAAGTTTGAAGACAATCCGATCAAAATTACTCAAAAAATAAGGGTTTCGTCGACTCCCCTGATTTGCGACAAAGTGACCTTGACCTTCAAAATTTTGTGCACTGAAAGGGACCTCTATAGGCCTCTGATATGCGAAGTTACAAAAATTTCCAATGATAACTGTGCTCTGCAGAATTTTTTATACATGATTACAGACAAGCAAACAAACAAACAAACAAACAAAAAAAATGCCACCTGGTGGTAACCGGTATTACACGTTGTCGTTATTAAACGGAATACCTCCATAATGTACAATTAGAATGCGAGTACATGTATAAAGTGTGAGGAGTGCTATGTTATGGTCACATCCGATCCATAAAATTAATACATATATATTAGTTAGATGTAGGGATTCGAACCCACTTTTACAATGCTCTGTAAATGCTTTGGTTTAACTCTGTCTTTTAGTGGCACGGTGTCCCAGCAAGTCAATCCACCCGATGCCCTCCATAGACGCAGGCTGTGTTAAAGCATTCCACTCTTGGACCTTTGTTTAGGTTCAAATGGTCATAGCCTGTAAATGCTGTCAGGCAGTCCATCATTGCCACAGGGCTGCACCCGACTGCACAACCCCCATTCCACTTCTGAGAAACTAATAAAGCTGGGTTCATTCACTGTGACGAGGGCTGGGCTCTCACTGTGATACCAAAGCCAGACCTGTCTTCTCTTTAGATTTATGTGAACTTAAAAGGGATTTCTGTTTGTCCTGCAACCATCCCACAGTGATAAAAAAAAATTTGTACGTGGGAGAGGGACGACTGTTAGGCCCTGAAAAATGAGCTCTTGTCACACCGACTAGGGTAAAAGTATAACCAGAAATAGATTGGAATTAGAGATAGATTGTATATAAGGGAGAGTTTTTGAATGTAAAACTCAGTGTGGTTTTGGGAGCTCTCCACTGTTGGTTGAGCTGCCAACACCAACTCCGCTGGCGTGTGGTCCTTCAATAAAGCTGCATTCTGGTGAATCCTCTTCTGCTGACTCTCTTCATACCGGGCCGGAGAACGGAGTCTTCACATAAAGTACGTACTATAACAAGACGGCAACGTCAGTAAAAATACGTGCATCTATAAAACAGGCACGTACATCAATAAAATATGTGCGACTAGAATGTGAATCTAGAGTCTATCTATATATTACTAAAACTCTCATCTTGTATGTATGTATGTATGTATGTATGTATGTATGTATGTATGTATGTATGTTCCTGAAATACAGCCAAAAAGGTACACGATAGCACAAAATTTTTAGGGCCACTTTACTTACCATTCTCCTCCGGTGTGCAGTATCAAGTTTCGTTCAAATCAGGCGATGAAAAAATTATTAAAAAATAAATCCCCGATTCGTCAAGTACTCTTTGGGAGAATTTGATCAATGCAAACAACCTCAGCGGTATAGTTCGCTGGAGCTATCTTTTTTATTTTTTGAAATGATTTTTTCATCAACCGCTGTCACAACGGGAACCCAACAAGTTCACAAGTTGTCGAGTACAATATAAAACTGAAAAGGTCCATTTGTCTGCCGTTTCATGAAAATAAACATATAGACAATGGACAACAACAAAAAAAGATGGAAACACCAGGTTACACATGCTGTACAACATGTATGCAAAGAATTGGCCACCATACTTACATGACCGGCTTGTGAAATATGTAAATATTTTCACAGCAGTCCTCTCATTATATATATATATATATATATATATATATATATATATATATATATATATATATATATATATATATATATACATATACATACATATACATACATATACATGTGGGGACACTGTATGTGTCTTACAAGTCATCAATGTTTTCCCGGTGTTGCATAATGGAATGTGGAACAGATAATCTTGTTTTCTCTGATCAGCTGAAGAGATTTCTTGTGAAATGTCACACAGCTGGGCCTCCCAGCCCTTAGGGCACAACAACAGGTGGGTGGTGACCACCGAGTGTGGGAGAACGTCAAGCTGGTGGAAGATAAGCTAGGAAAGAGGGGCGACCTTTTCCTTTTGTATTCACCACAGGGGCGCGAAAGAGTAAACGGGTAAACGGGTGTACCACAAGTTTAGTCTTGCTTAACATTTGCGTGCAAACAGTCACACAGGGGTCAGAGTAAAAATGTATATAAACAGAGCTGAAGCTGAGCTTTTCAGAGTTGGTCTCCGCGAACTGCTGTACGTTCCAAGCCACACTCCATATGCGCATATTTTTGATGTGTAATAAACTTCTTTACCTAAGATCGGTGTGGACAGAACTCGATCAACACACACACACACACACACACACACACACACACACACATATATATATATATATATATATATATATATATATATATATATATATATATATATATATATATATATATATATATATATATATATATATATATATATATATATATACACACATACAGTATATTGTTACGGCTGTGGTAATTCGCATTACACCACAAAGGGCCCGTAGATGAGATATCTCGAAGTACATGTGTCGTTAGCCCAAACCCGTTGAAAAGAGGAAATTTATGCGATTCATCCGGACGGTGACGCTTTGAGTTAGCCATTTTTTCTGTCCTAACTTTATTTTGAACCAATCACGTCTCAACCGCCATCACACAACAACCATGCCACCACCACCATCTACGCTTCCACATAATCGCATCACCGCCATTCCCAAACGGCACCATAACCATCAAACCACCACCGAAAACCCTCCACCACCTTCACCTCTCTCCTTCAACGACCATTCCCGCACCACCTGTGAACACTGAACGTCGGGCTGTCTCGGGCCCGTTCAGCGATTGGCGCCGAACGCACCGAGCCACGAGCGCGAATAGCGGCCTTTCCGAGGGAAAATTCGGATCAAAAACGCTACACGCCCACTTCTCCTCTGTCCAATTAGCGAGTGCGGGGCGGCTTGGCCCCGCCTCCAAGCGTGTGTATGTGAAGTCCGTATATGCAAATTTTAGGATCAGGAGAGGTTCACGCCCATTTTTGCCCTGACCAATGGCTGAACGGGGGGGGGGGCGGCGTGGCCCCGCCTCCAATCGTGTTCTGATCCTAAAATTTGCATATTGGCTGCTCCTATCTGCCTATAAAAAGGCGAACGCAAGGCGAATTGAGAGTTGAATCGGTCGGGTGAGGAGAGTGCGGAACTGAGAAGAGTTGCAGGAAGAGTTGAGTTCTGGAGTTGCCTGAAGAGGGTCTTCGAGAAGTGGCTGTTGGGGACGCGTTGCGTTGCGCTGGTGAAGTTGAGGAGAGTGCGCGCGGTGGAACTGCAGGCAAGGGAGCTCGGGTCCGAGGCGAGGACGGCAGTCGGCGACGAGGTTACGGTGTGGGGGATCGCTCGTCTCGTCGCGGGACCCAAGCCAGCCAGCCACTCCCCTCCCCCAGGGCATCAACAATCTCCCTTTCCCCCGCGCTGAAATAGTGCAAAAGGGGGCCCTGTTCCCACCCCCCCCCCCACACGTGGTGCCAACGAAACCTGCTAAGGAGCACGGAGTTGGGGCACAGCCGCGCGGCCACATTTGCGGCTCGCCCGCCAACGAGTCACGAGGACGCGGGTAGGACCCCCCCAGTCTCGCGGACCTGGCCGCTCCTCTCGGTCCCGCGCACATTTGGCCTACAGGCCTGTCTGCCTCCTTGTCTATGAGGGTGGCTTCTTTCCTTTGCTTTTGTGTAAATGTGTGTTGGTGCCGTCTGTGAAGTAAAACTCTATAAGTGTTGCCGTGTGTGCGCATAGTCGGTATTAACTCTGCGTCGTTGTTGCTTTTATTGTTTTGGTTGCTTTCTGTGCATTTTGACTGTATGGCTGTATATACGTGCTTTCCGTGTGCCGGGAAATGAATGTGTATTGTGTGAACTGTTTTCCCGTTTCGCTTCGTCTTTTCTCCAATTGAATCTCCATCCTGCTTCACGTAAAGGGTTCGTTGTGGGTGCAAAACGCCCGGTAAATAATCTGAACCGTCGAGGTCGACGATAACACCGCTCGGTTATCCCGATAGTACGGAACGGGCCGCCCAAGCGGCTCGTGTCCGGAGTCGACCTGCGGCGAGGTACGATCGCCCGGTTTACCATCCACGTGGGTACTTCGGTAGGTCGAGTTTGGCGAACAACCCTATTGTACGCGGGTGGCGGATTGGCACGATCGTGGTGAGGTCGAAAGGCCCACCCGTGACTAGCTCCCGGCGTTTGTCCGAGAGGGTCATGACAGAATTGTCCATCCGGTGGGCGACGTGCCGCGATTCGAGTTACGTGGCCGTCCGCACGCCGGCGGGGGCGAATTCGCAACACTGGTGTCAGGAGTGGGATACGAACCCATCCCCCTCCTTGCAACACTCGTGTCAGAGAGCGGGAAACAAACTCGCCCGCCTCAAAGCTAAATTCACGGGGAATCGGTTCAGGGGTGAGAGGAGCGACCCCCGATTCCCTCCAAATTACGAGCAATTTAAAATTAATCCCTTACGAGAAATAAGATGGAGTCTCAAGGCGAGCGGGTGCCAGGGGTAGAAATGTATATGTGTAGAAATGTAGAATCCATGGCCCGGGACGGTACTTGTAATTTTAATCCGTGGGGAAGCTCAACCCAATATTCTGAGCACGGACTTTATCGGCAAACTGAGTCACATAATGGCGGCGCGATCGCACCTCAGAGCAGCACGGAGGGAGCGGCTATTTATGGCACTGCGAATGGCGCGACACGAGGCGAGCGCTCCCAACGGCCGTTTCAAACCATGTGGGCATGGCAGGCGAGGTTAAGCACGCTTACTCCGGACATTGGCGGGCTTCAGAAACAATTGGAGGAAGAAGGGAAAACCGAGCTCAAAAAGAAACAAAAGGAGCACGACTTGGAAGTAAAACAACTATTGGAAAAATTATTGGGGGAAGCAAGGCGGTTCAAAGAACTAGAGGGGAGAGTGAGGGAAATACATTTGGAAGAGGAAAAACGCAAACAAGATGGGGAATTGGAACTACTGAAGCGAGAGGTAAGGGCAAGTCAGTTTAAAAGAGAAATCCTGGAAGGGGAGATAAGAATGGGAAAGGAATGGCAGAAAAAACTAAAGGAATACAGTAAAATAAAAAAGGGACGAATTGAGGAGGGAAGCAGTGGAAAGAAGGGATGAAATGAGTGAAGAAGCATGCAAATTGAGGGAGGAATTCGGAAAAAAAGCTTCTGAGTTGCAGAAACACCAAAACAAAGAGACGGAATTACAAAACGAGTTGAGGATGGTGAGAGAAGAAAGAACGACAGCAGAGAATGAAACATTAAGGAACCACACTGTACAGATCGAACAATTAGAAGCCAAAGCAAAGTAGGAGTGTGCGGAGATGAGAAAGGAATTGGAAAAGAAAGCTTCTGAGTTACAAAACGAGTTGAGGATGGTGAAAGAAGAAAGAACGACAACAGAGAATGAAACGTTAAGGAAGCACACTGTACAGATCGAACAGCTGGAAGCGAAGGCCAGATTAAAGAATGAGATGAAAGAAAGAGTAATGATGGAAGAACGAATGAGACAGGAGAAAGAAATGACGAGATTGCAGAACGAGGAACAAGAAAGACAGTGGAATAGAAAACTGAAAGAGTATGAATTTGAAACTGAACGACAAAAGGAAAAAAATAGGTTGGAATACGAGGAGAAAGTCAAGGAGCAAGGAATGAAGCAGGAAGGAGAAATCAGGCAATTGAAGGAGACAACAAGATTGGAGAGGGAAGAATGAGAGGAACAGTGGAATAGAAAACAACAAGAACATGAATTTGAGGTTAACCAATTGAAGGAAACTATGAGGTTGGAGAATGAAGGACAGGGGGTGAAAGAAATTAAAAAAGAAAGACAAGAACAATTAAAAAAGAAAGCAAGGTTGAGGTATGCAGAGATAATGAACGAACAACGAACGAAGCAGGAAAAAGAACTAAGCCAATTGAAAGAAACTATGAGATTGGAGGCTGAGGAGCAGGAGAAACAGTGGGAGAGAAAACAAAAACTATACGAGTTTGAAATTGAAGAACTAAAACGGAGAGGGAGATTGGAGTCAACGGAGATTGAAAAACTCCGGAGGGAGAACGAACAGCTAATGGGGCTCAGAGAGGAAGAACGACTCAGATGGACAGAAATAAGGAACAAGGAGAGAAAATGTATAGAGACGTGGGAGACAGGAAAAATAGAGAAGAGACTGTACGATAAGGACGGGGTTGGGGATGAGCACACACACATTGAGGTAGTGGAGGACGATGAGAGGGAGCTGGCGGACTGTTTAGAGGCCCGGTGCGAGCAGCTGGATGGCCTCCTTCAGGAACAGAGGGAGACGCTATTCTCCCTCAAAGCTGATCACGACCAGGTGGGTTCGGTCGTGTCGAGCGAGTTCGAGGGGACGGGTGCTGCGAACGGGTGCACGCCGAGCTTGGGGGTTATAGAGGCCCCGGAACCCCTTGTGGGGACAGGAATCCCCAGTGTGATTGTCCTGGTGTGTGTGGTGCAAGGTGTGAGTGCGCCCCCGTGTGAGAGTGGTGTGGTCACAAGTGTGCCGGAGTGCGTGCCTCCCAGCACTACGGTGTGAGTGGAAGCCCGTGTATGAGTGAGACACCGCGGGCGAGTGCCCCTGCGTGTGAGTGGTATGGTTTGTGGAAGGCTGCGAGTGAGGAGCCACGTGTGCGAGGCACGGTGTATGAGTGAGACACGGTGTGTGGATGAGGAACCGCGGGTGAGTGCCCCCTCGTGTGTGAGTGGTGTGGTTTGTGTGAGGGAAATGGCATGAGTGAGTGAGCGGCCGAGTGTGAGGGAGATAATGTGTGTGTGAGGTCGTTGTATGTAAGGGAGATGACGGTCGGCATGCGGGAGCACGCAGTCGAGTCTCCCGGTGTGAATGTGATGGAGTGGTGTGTGTCTCGTGACACGCGGGAGTTTGAGTGCGTGTGTCGAAAGGAGACGGAGACGACTGCGACAATTGAGAGACAGGGGCTGGGTAGCGGCCGTAGTTTCAATGGGGACCGCGCCGGGTTCACCCAGCGGCAAGTGCGAGGTTCGTGCTGTGCAAAGCACGAGGCCGCCACGTGCTCGCTTGCAAGAGTGAAGCACGGTCCGGAAACGCCAGCGGTGATTTGCCGATCCCACGGATGGACAAAGTTTAGGCAGGATACGGATTTGGACCAGATGGGTTCTCCACGCGGGCGGGTGTGTTAAGCTCCAACGGGCAGAGCACATGTGTTCGCATGGGGAACCCCTCGAGACGTGAGGCTTGTGTTTTTTATGCGCAGGGTGACGTCATGGCTGCGTGTATGGTTGGAATCCGGCAGGAGGGTGAATCCCTGCCAGATGGTACAGTCCAAGAGGGACGAGGGACGCAAACAGCTGCCATGACATCACGCCAGAGGGGCGCGGCTGTGAATTGCCGCGCTGGTGCGCAGGTTGCGAGTTGCCGTGCTGGTGCTGCGCAATAAAAAAAAGGGCAAGCCTCGCTTTCGGGTGAACAGGATTCCCTGGGCAGGGGGGGAAGCTCCCCTGCCTGGGCACAGGATGGCACTAGTTAGGGGGATGGGTTAGCTTAGCTCGACCGGCTCCATGGGGCAGGGGTAAGTCCTCATGGGGCCCGTGGAATGGACAAGTTCGAGGGTTGCAGTTGAGATTTAGGAGGGGAAATGATTTATGGGAATTATTCGGAGATAGTGACAGACTTTGAATGTGTAGAGGGGACGTAGTTAAGCTACGGAGGTTAAATGGAATGTGCTGTCGTTTTAGGGACGACGTGGGAGCACGAGGTAGGTAGGGGATGTAGTGAGCAGGATGGCAGTGATTCAGCGGTGAGTTGTGAAGTTGTGAAGTGGCAACATGTGCTTGTTGAGTGAGTGAGGCCAGCGGGTCTGAGTGAATGGAGTGATTGGGGAATGCATGGTGTGATGAGTGATTGGGGGGAGGAGTGACTCCCGCCCAAGGGACCCCGGGGTCAGTGGAGAGTGAGTTAGTTAAATTGGCAAAATGGAAGTCGTATTGTTGTTGGTGGGAATGTAGGCTCGAAACCCATTTGGAGGGGTGCAGGAGCCCTGTTGACGGGCTGGGAGCGTGGCTGCGAAAGGTATCGCATCGCTGAGTGGGTACCCCGGGCACCGGGCTAGTCGGCCGCGGTAGGCCAAGGGTCCATGGGGGGCAGGGATAGCGTAGTGGGCACGGGTGCGCCCGCATGATGCGGGGGCCCAGGGCGCCGTTAGCCGCGTGGGCAGTGTTCTGGGCACGGGTGACCCTCGGAAAGGGGCCCGGAAAGCCAGCCTGCCACGTGAGCGTTTCAGGGGAGTCGCCATGGAGGGCACTCCCCGGTGTTTAGGGAGCTGTTTGCCTCGGAAGCAGTGTAGTACCCGGGGGTGCCATAGCTGGAGAATCGGCAGAGGGTAGTGCCTGCCAAGGGAGCCACGCATCCCAGCCATGAGACCGTGTGAGGGCACGGACGGAAAATTGGGGGGCGAGGCCCGAAATTGTGAGGACACCAACACAGTCGATGGGAATCTTGGTTGCTTGAACTGATAGGTTAAGCGAGAGGCGTTTGTTGAAAGCCCTGGGGTAGTTTAACAGTTAAATGGTAGATTAAGAAGTGTTCCGCTCCGCACCATCCATCCCTTCGCTCTCGTTGTGGGCCGCTGGACCCACTTTGGGTTAAAGATCGCTGAACTCTGGGGAGGCCATCCTGAGGCTTGAGGTGGGCCTCAACACAGGACGCTGGCCCTCCCTCATTCCCCTCCAGGAAGGGAACGTAGGGGTTGGGAGTAGGCTAGGTGACACAATAGGTTCGCCGAACAAGGACGATAAAGGGGGTTAGGGGACGAATTATAGTGGGGAGAAGTGAAAATTAAAAATAACCAAAAAAAATAAGTTGGGGCTAAATTGGGTTTTTACAAATTAAGGGAGTGGGTATGGACAGTGACAGGCAAAGGCGATAGGTGGGAGGGAGACAGTAGGCAGGTCTGAGCCCGCCTTTTGAGTGGCCAGCACCACCGCACTCCCTCCACCAACCTCCATTTCAAGGCAAGGTGCCGGCCAACTTCATCTGCTGGCTGTTGGTTTTGCTGCGAGGCCTGTACCGGCCGGATCATCTGCAGCTGCTTTCTGCAAGGCATGTGCCGGCCAGTTCATCTGCCGGCTGTTTTTGCTGCAAGGCCTGTGCCGGCCAGTTCATCTGCCGGCTGTGTTTGCCTGCAACGGCCTTGTTCTGCAGGCTGTGTTTGCCTGCTCACCTTTGTCATGCCATGCCCAATGCCCATGTTCGCCAGCCCCCGTTCTGTTTTGATTTCCCCCCCCCGCCTTGTTCATTGCCATGTGCGCCAGGATCGTCGTCGCAAGCTGCAAGAACTATCCTGTTGGCAGCTACAACACGGGCCTGCAGTGGCGGTTTGTTTTGTTTTTGTTTTGACTTTTGTTTTGCTTCCTGCAGAGTCCGTAGATCCTGGGCCATGGTTAGTGTAAAATTTGTAAGTTAGAGTTAAGATGTACTGTAAATATGAGTGCGCCCCCGGCATGTCTGTCTTAGCGCCGGCAATTTTATTTAAGTCGTCCGTGTGAGTGGGTTTGTCTATTGAGTTACTCAGCCCTCAGGTTATTTATTTTGGGGACACGAATACCATGAGTCGCACTCAGGGATCCGAAGGTAAAACGTACAAGGGGAGAACTACACATGATGGCACACGAGAATTTGAAGACTTGGGACGAGTCTGTAAAAAGGGGAGGGGGTAGTGTTACAGCTGTGGAAATTCGCATTACACCATAAAGGGCCCGTAGGTGATATATCTCTAAGTACATGTGTAGTTAGCCCAAACCCGTTGTATAGAGGGCATTTATGTGATTCATCTGGGCTGCGATGCTTTGAGTTAGCCATTTTTTCTGTTCTATCTTTATTTTGAACCAACCACGTCTCAACCGCCATCACACAACAACCACGTCACCGCCACCATCTACGCTCCCACATCAACGCATCACCACCATTCCCAAATGGGACCATAACCATCAAACCACCACCGAAAACCCTCCACCACCTTCACATCTCTCCTTCTACGGACATTCCCGCACCACCTGTGAACACAGAACGTCGGGCTGTCTCGAGCCCGTTCGGCGATTGGCGCCGAACGCAACGAGTCACGAACGCGAATAGCGGCCTTTCCGAGGGAAAATTCGGATCAAAAACTCTACACGCCCACTTCTCCTCTGTCCAATTAGCGAGCGCGGGGCGGCTTGGCCCCGCCTCAAAGCGTGGATGTGAAGTCCGTATATGCAAATTTTAGGATAAGGAGAGTTTCACGCCCATTTTTGCCCAACCAATGGCTGACTGGGGGGGGGGCGGCATGGCCCCGCCTCCAATTGCGTTCTGATCCTAAAATTTGCATATTGGCTGCTCCTGTCCGCCTATAAAAAGGCGAGCGCAAGGCGAATTGAGAGTCGAGTCGGTCGGGTGAGGAGAGTGCGGAACTGAGAAGAGTTGCAGGAAGAGTTGAGTTCTGGAGTTGCATGAAGAGGGTCGTCGAGAAGTGGCTGGTGGGGACGCGTTGCGTTGCGTTGGTGAAGTTGAGGAGAGTGCGCGCGGTGGAACTGCAGGCAAGGGAGCTCGGGTCCGAGGCGAGAAGGACGGCGGTCGGCGACGAGGTTACGGTGTGGGGGATCGCTCGTCTCGTCGCGGGACCCAAGCCAGCCAGCCACTCCCCTCCTCCAGGGCATCAACAATCTCCCTTTCCCCCGCGCTGAGATAGTGCAAAAGGGGGCCCCGTTCCCACCCCTCCCCCCCGCCCCCATACGTGGTGCCAACGAAACCCGCCAAGGAGCACGGAGTCAGGGCACAGCCGCGCGGAGTCAGGCACGTTACGCTGAAATTGCGGTTCGCCCGCCAACGCGTCACGAGGACGCGGGTAGGACCCCCCCCCCCCCGGTCTCGCGGACCTGGCGGCTCCTCTCGGTCCCGCGCACATTTGGCCTACAGGTCTGTCTGCCTCCTTGTCTATGAGGATGGCTTCTTTCCTTTGCTTTTGTGTAAATGTGTGTTGGCGCCGTCTGTGAAGTAAAACTGTACATGTGTTGCCGTGTGTGTGCGTAGTCGGTATTAACTCTGCGTCGTTGTTGCTTTTATTGTTTTGGTTGCTTTATGTGCATTTTGACTGTATGGCTGTATATACGTGCTTTCCGTGTGCCGGGAAATAAATGTGCATTGTGTGAACTGTTTTCCCGTTTCGCTTCGTCTTTTCTCTAATTGAATCTCCATCCTGCTTCACGTAAAGGGTTCGTAGTGGGTGCAAAACGCCCGGTAAATAATCTGAACCGTCGAGGTCGACGATAACACCACTCGGTTATCCCGGTAGTACGGAACGGGCCGCCAAAGCGGCTCGTGTCCGGAGTCGACCTGCGGCGAGGTACGATCGCCCAGTTTACCATCCGCGTGGGTACTTAGGTAGGTCGAGTTTGGCGAACAACCCTATCCTATGTGAGTGGCCGATTGGCACGATCGTGGTAAGGTCGTAAGGCCCACCCGTGACTAGCTCCCGGCGTTGGTCCGAGAGGGTCACGACAGAATTGTCCGTCCGGTGGGCGACGTGCTGCGACTCGAGTTACGTGGCCGTCCGCACGCCGGCGGGAGCGAATTCGCAACAACACACATGTATATTATATATATATATATATATATATATATATATATATATATATATATATATATATATATATATATTGTTGTGGTTACCAAATTCGCAAACCACCATTCAGGTCCCTTAGGTGAGGTATCTCGGTAAGTGCATGTGTAGTTAGGCCCAAACCCATTGTCTAGTGGGAATACATGTCATTTATGCGAGCTGCGACTCTTCAGGATAGCCGTTTTTCTTTTACTATCTTTATTTTGGACCAACCGCCATGATTACAACCACAACCACCGCTTCACCACAACCGCCACGACCTTCCCGTCACACCTCGCAACCGTAGCATCGCCACCGTTCTTGCCCCGCTGTGGGTACCGGTGTTGGACTCGTGCAGGGCGCACGTTGAACAGCGTGTACAAAATCACGGATTTTGTGCTTCAAAAACGGATCAAAAACGACACACGCCCACTTTTTGCCGTCCAATCGGTGAGCGAGGGGCGATTTGGCCCCGCCTCCAGAACGATCGATATATGCAAATTTGTGGATCAAAAAGCCTTCACGCCCACTTTTTCTCGGGCCAATGGGGAGCGAGGTGAAAGGTCAAAGGGAGGGGGTCAAAGGCGAAGCTACGGGGGGATAAAAGGACGGTGTTCGTCAGTGAGAAGAGTGTGGAAGTCTGGAGCCCGAAGCCTGCAGTAGCTGGAGAAGCTGAAGAGAGTCGAATGAGGAGAGCCCAAAGAAGAGTCCAGGGTGGAGAGTCCAGAGGCGGAGAGGCGGCAGCGGCGAAGGCAGACGAGGGGGGTGCTCGCGTCGGTGCCAGGAGCTGCACGCCCGAGGGAGGCCGGCAGCGCGTCCTGGCCGAGGTGGAGACGCACACCAGGGGTAATAAAGATCCTCTATACCCCGAGCATCAGCAACCCCCTCCTGTTTCCCCCCCGCGCTGAGATAGTGCGACCAAGGGGGCCCCTCTCCCACCCCCTGCCAGGCACTGTCCGCGAGGCCCGCGGAGTGAGGCGCCATCGCCGCTCCGCGTCTCATCACCAGACGGGTAGGCGCGACCCGGTCTCGGCCTCAGGCCCGCCTCATTCTTGAGGGTATTTCTTTTCCTTGGTTTTGGGTATGTGTTGTCGGCGCCGTCTGTGAAGTAGAATTGTATAAGTGTTGCCGTGTGCTCGGTAGTCGGTATTAGCTCTGCACTGTGTTTTCACTTTTATATTTGCTTTTTGTGTAAATGGAATTGTGTTTTCTTTTTTTTGTGTGCATTTGGTGGAATTGTATTTGTGTGCTTCCCGTGTGCCGCGAATAAATGTGCTTTATTGTTGAACTATTCTCCCGCTTCGCTTCGTCTTTTCCCCCATTGAACCCTCATCTTGCTTCACGTAAAGGGTTGGTAGTGGGCTGAATACGCCCGATAATTAATCGAACCGTCGAGGTCGACGATAACACCGCTCGGTTATTCTGATAGTACGGAACGGGTCGCTTAAGTGGCCCGTGTCCGAAGTCGACCTGCGATCGCCCGGTCTACCCTCCGCGTGGGTACTTAGGTGGGTCGAATTCGGCGAGCAACCCTATCCCACGCGGGGGCTGATTGGCTCGATCGCGGTGAGACCGAAAGGTCCACCCGTGACTGGTTCCCGGCGTTAGTCCGAGAGGGTCACGACTGGATTGTCCGTCCGGTGGGCGACGTGCCGCGATTCGAGTTACGTGGCCGTCAGCACGCCGGCGGGCGCGAATACCGCAACAATATATATATATATATATATATATATATATATATATATATATATATATATATATATATATATATATATATATATATATATATATATATATATATATATATATATATATATATATATATATATATATATATATATATATATATATATATATATATATATATATATATATATATATATATATATATATATATATATATATATATATATATACACACACATATATATATGCCTGGTGTTGGCGTAGTGGTTAGGGTAGCGGCTTGGGATCCAAAAGGTCCTGAGTTCAAGCCCCGTTGGCCGCTTGAATTAATACACACCAGGAGGTTGACTCAGCCTGTCATTCTTCCGAGGTCAGCAAAGTGAGTACCAGTGTACTGGGCCTGGTGTATGCCCCGGTTAGAATAGGTGTACCATATCCCTGTGTCTTAAGAGGCGACCAGGGTTGCGTCAGGAAGGGCATCCGGCATAAAACCTATGCCAAATCATTATGTGGATCATAACGGATGATTCCCTGTGGCGACCCCCTAACGGGAGCAGCCGAACGAAGAAGATATATACATATATTGTTACGAATTTCGGTCCGACCGGCGTGCGATCGGCCACGCAACTCAAATCGCGACCGCGTCGCCCACCAGAACGGACAATTCAGTCGTGACCCACCTTGGAACCACCGCCAGGAGCTAGTCATGGGTGGGTCTTTCGACCACACCAGAATCGTGCCAATCGGCCACCCGCGCAGGATAGGGTTGTTTGCCAAACTTGACCTACCTAAGTACCTGCGCGGGTAGTTAAACGGGCGATCGTACCTCGCCGCAGGCCAGCTGTGGACACGAACCGCTTAAGCGGTCCGTTCCGTGCTTCAGTGATAACCGAGCGGTGTTATCGCCGGCCCCGACGGACATGATTATTTACCGGGTGCTTTCACCCTTCTACCAATTCCTTCCGTGATGCAAGATGGAACTTTCAAACAAAGGAAAGGACGCAACGAAACGGGGAACAGTTCGACAAGCACATTTATTGCACACTCAGACAAAGCATGTATTTACAGCCATACAGAAAATCATGCACGTATAACAGTCAAAGCAATGAAAGCAAGAATTACAACCGAATAAAGACTTTATTCGCACGCACACTTAGACAGTTCTACTTATAAGACGGCGGCGCCACCACATGCATTTACACAAAAAGCAAAGGAACAAGCCACCCTCAAAGACAAGGGTGGCAGACAGGTTCGTGGACCAAATGTGCGTGGAACCTGGATGAGCGGCCAGGTCCACGAGACCGAAGGGTCTTACCCGCGCCCTCGTGGCGCGATGGCGGGCAAGCCACGATGTCAGCGGAGCTGCGCCTGGCTTCGTGCCCGGCGAGCTCTCTCCGGCATTCTCCGCGCAGGTCTGCCTTTACCCTCTGCTTCGAGCTCAGTCTCCAGACTTGACTGCCCCGCCGACACTGCACTCGACTTCCACTCCACAGAGTCCAGACTTGACTGCCGCGACCGACGCACTTGACTGCCATCACTGCTGCTGCCACTCCACTGCTCCCACTTTTCTGCCGCGAGCTGCGTTGTGCTCGCGCTTATATAGGCCGAGGGAGGGGCGTACATGCAGATCACAGCGGGTTCGGAGGTGGGGCTACACCACCTGATGCTCAGCCATTGGATGGATGAAAAGGGGACGTGAATCATTCCTGATCCGCCTTTCGAGGCGAAAGGAACCCATTCACAACACATGGCACGACGTTCGGTAGAAAGGCGAAGGTGGTGGGAGTTTGCTGTGGTGGTTTGGGAAGGGTGTCGGTGGTGGCGATTTGGTTGCTGGCGGGCGTTGTTTGAGAATGGCGGTGAGGCGATGTTTGCGGGGTGGAGTTGTGGAGGTAAAGAGGCAAAGGTGGTGGTGGTTCGGTGTAGTTGTTTGGGAATGATGTTGGTGGTGGCGATTTGGTTGTTGGGGGATGATTGGTCCAAAATAATGAGAGAGAAAAGAAAAACGGCTAACTCAAAGGATTGCAAGCCCTGTGAACACAGAAATTCCCTCAAAACAACGGTGGGGAAATCTAACTACACATATACTTATCGGCATAACTGACCTGAGGACCTTTCTGGTGTTGTGCAAATTTCCACAGCCGTAACAATATATATATATATATATATATATTGTTACGTTTGAGGGGGGGTATGCATTCAAAGGGTAATTAGGATGTTTAATTCGGAATGCCATGCTGTTCGAGTTTACCAGGATCTCGATGGAATAAGTAGCAATTCAGTGGTGATAAGTTGTCTAGTAAATGTCCATTTCTTCAAGGGGGAAATGATAATTGTCACGTAATTAGATAGGGATACGGGATAGGGTAAATGTGTCTGCGTAAACCCCTTTTAGTGTTCTCTGGAGGCTTGCCGTGACGTCACAGGACAGTGCTGCGGATGGCTCCGCCCCGTGATCACGATTGGCGGAAGGCGACGGCGGTGGGCCAATAAACGGCTCGATTGGAAGTGACGAGGACGGGAGGATAAAAAGGTTCTGTTCGGGGTCGAAAAGGAAGAAGAAGAAGATCGGGACAGAAAGACCGTTTTTTGGGGTGGAGGTTGTTGTGCTGGGAGCGTGCTTGTTGTTGCGCCGATTCGGCCCCGGTTTCTTCGTGTCTTGTATCCTTGCTGAGCCTCGTGCCTCACCTTGGTTGGCTCTGGGGTTCTGCTGGCTCAGAGTACGCAGTCGAACCTGCCTCCCTCTCCTGCTCGCGGTTTGGCGCCGGAGCTGGTTCCCTGGCGGCTGTGAGCAGACTTGGGCCAAGACCAGGAGGTCGACAGCACCACGGTTTCTCCTGCCCCCCTGACGAGAGCAAGGCCAGCTCGTCCAACGCCAATCCAAGGATTGTTGCGTCCACACCACGGTCCAGCCTGACCACCAGGAATAGCTACGTTTTTGTGTGTGTGTGTGTACCTGGCGCCTTAGAGGGTTTGAGATTTGTATATTCATTGGAATTGTCTGTGTTTTCCCCACGCCCGATCCCACACCATCCCGTCGAATCGCCCCGGATCCCTCTTCTTGCCGAGTCTTGTTATTTCTGGTTAGATGAATAAACGTTATCAACTCAGTGAAAAGCGACTCGTGCCACGTTCCTCGTCCCATTTGCGGGAGAGCGATTAGAACCGCCATCTTTGGGTTATAAATAAATAAACCGCCTCCATTGTTTCGGCTCATTCTATGTTCGCAGGACTGTTCAAGTCCCGTGGACGTCACATTGGTGTCAGGAGTGGGATGTTCGAACCCCTCTAAATTATATTTGGTATCGGGAGAATATACCAAGATTAGAATCTCGTCACGAATTGGAATATAAAAGTACTGCAGGAAAGCGCACGAGCGCGGGAAAATTTTGGCGGGATTTTTCAAATTAAATTTAATTGACGGCAAATGGGACTTCTGCACCATGGCGGATGTGCAGATGTTTGAGGAGGAAGGCCACGTGTCGGGCAGCGAGTCGGGGGAAGAAGTGAGAGACGGGGGTAGGGTTGGAACCTCCCCCATTCCGAGCGTGGACCGTGCTTCATCGCCCGTAACGGAGCCGGCAGCGCCGGAAACCGGCACGATGACGATCTGGACAATGTTGGAACGTTTAATGAGTGAAATTACAGCACAGGGGGCAAAAATGACGGCACAGGGGGCACAAATGGCAGAAATGACGGCACAAATGGAAAATCAATTCGTGACACAGAGGGCAGACATGACGGCACAGTGGGCAGAAATGACGGCACAGGGGGCAGAAATGACAGATCAATTGGGGGTAATGGGGCAACAGTTGGGTGCACGGATTGATTTAATGAGGGATGAATTGGGGGAAAAGATGGAGAAAATGAAAACTGAGATGCAGGGGTGTGTGGATGTTAAATTGGGAGAAATACAAAGTAAATTCGAGGATAGATTGGAGGAAACAAAGATAGAAATTACATTGGAGGGGGAAAATATACGGAAAAAATTGGTAGATAAAATTTATGCAACGAACATTCGGGTTGATAAAGTGGATGAAAGCCTGGAACGTCATCGTGTCTGTGTGGATGCTCGTATGCAGCTGCAAATAGAAGAGTGGGGAGAGCTGAGGAAGCAAGGGATGAATTTGGCGGAGGAGGTAAAAGGATTGGAGGCTCGTTTGGACGAACAAGATAAAATTATGAGCCAAGATGAAGTCTTGGATAAAGGCCTGGTAGAGCAGTCTTTTGTAAGTAGAGTGTCCGGGTTGGTTGAGGAGCAGCTACAAACTCGCGACGGAGCCTTGGAGGAGGTTGTGCAGGCCCAGAAGATCCTGCGGGAAGAGGTGAATCGGTCCATTCAACGTTTGGAACAGGAAGCAAAATTGACCCATGAGACCCTCACCACAAAACATCTTTGGCCACAGTGGGCTCCGAAATTGGATACGCAGCCACAAGGGTGTTTGATCCCTGGGCTGGATTCGGACAAGGGAGAAACTGAGAAGCGGGCCACCGTAAAAGTGATCCCCCTGGTAAATTTTGACGGGTGAGGGAGCCTTGAAGCTTTTCTGACGCAATTTGAGTGTATTTCCCGACTAAACGGGTGGAATGAGCGGGAACGTACAGGGAATTTGGTGGCAACGTTGCGGGGACCAGCCGCAGATGTGTTAAACGTGATCGCGGCGGGGATGTTGACCAGCTCCCACATTTGCGAGGCGTTGAGCCGTCGGTTTGGGTTCGCGGCAAACTGTGATCTGGTGCGGGCCCAGCTCCAGCACCACAGATTAAAGCCGGGTGAGACAGTGCAGGAGCTGGCACAGGACATTTACCAATCAGTTTTTTTTTTTTTTTTTTTATACCTTGGTCGAGGCTCGTATGAGAGCTAACACACAACTCACAGTAAGGAGGCATGAGACAAGAGGGGCGGGAGTGGAAGGGACAAAACATTGGGGAACAGACAGGTGAACTGTGGAAGGGAGAGGGATGGGGATGGGACGGGGAACATGGCGAGGGGAAGATGGACATTAAAGGGACTTTCAGGAAGGAAAGCAGGAGAATTGAAGGAAGTGGGCTTGGGTGGATTATCGGGGGTAGAAAAGATCGAGGATTTGGATGGGGGAAGATAAGAGGTGGTGGTGAACAGCTGTTTTGAAAGCCTGGAGGGAAGAATGGGAAAGAATAGAGTGAGGAAGTTTATTCCAAAGGCGGGAAAAAAGAGGAATGAAAGAGTGAAGATGAGCAGTGATTCGTGATTTTGGTAGTTTTACCAGAAGGGGGTTGTGGGCGGACCTAGAGCGGCGTGGGGAAATGTGGTTGGGACAAAGCGCAGAGAGAGCAGGGGAGCAAGGGTGGAGAGGAGTCGGTAGAAGACAGAAAGACCACCGACCAACCTGCGGTGATTGAGTGAGAGGCCCAAAGACTCAGCTTCATTGCGGGAGATGCCAATGATCTTAAAAGCCCTGGTTTCGACAGCGTGAAGTCGAGAAAGGTGGGAGGCAGGAGCACCAGCCCAGAGGGGAGAGCAGTACTCCATCAGGCTACGGACAAAAGCTTTGTAAGTGGTCAGGAGCTCAAGAGGGCCGAGGAAGGACTTTGCACGACGGAGGATTCCCAGTCGGCGACTGGCTTTTGAGGCAAGGTTGGAAATGTGACTTTCCCAGGAAAGGTCATGGCAGATAGTGAGACCCAGAAGCTTGAAAGAAAAGACTTCTTCCAGAGGATTGTTGAGAAAGTGGATGGGGGGGTTTTGTAAACGGTCCTTTCGAAGAGACATAGTGAGAGTGTGAGATTTGTCTGGATTGAAAGACATGTTCCAGTCATGTGGGAAAGTTAGGATTGCGTATCGGGAGCTAACAGTGGAGGCATGGGACAGACTGGCACTCGAGAAATTTTTAGCTGCTCTTCCTGACCCTGAGGTCCGAGCGCTAGTGGAGCTACAGGATCCACCCACCGTACACCGAGCGGCCGAGTGCGCGGCCAGGCTGGCCTCATGGAGTCGGCCGGGTCGGGTGCCCGAGAGGCCATCGGTGACGATCCGACAGGCGGAGATCCAGGATCAGGGAGGGGGACTGGGATAAATTGGCATTACCCAAATGTTTCAGGAAATTTGCCAGAAACTGTCAAGTTTGATAAGGGGTAATTCGGTAGTTGGTGCGCCAAAGCGGCGGGGTCCAGCCCAGCCAATAGAGCAATTCGATTATGGCCGAGGGGGTCCGGAACCGGAAGAGACATCACACCGATACTCACGGGGGCCTTTTATGGGGAGTTGTTTCCGGTGCGGGCGAAGAGGACACATGCAACGATATTGCTGGTACCCGGCGATGGAGGGACCCTCCAATAGACTTTTAGACTCGGAGAGGGTGAATCCTCCTGCTGAACCGCCAGGTCTATCCGAGATGCCCTTTCATAGGTTGGGTCCGGAGATCACTGTCGGGGGTCGGGGAGACTAGATTGGGCTGAGCATATACGGCCATGCTCGGCTGCTGAGATTGTGGCGAAGTGCCCTCCTTTGGTGAAAAAAGTGAATTGTGGAAAAATTGGCATGGGTTTGTAAGTGCTGCTGGGTTTTAGAGTGACAATAGGGACAATGGGTAATTGGAAACAAAGCGGGCACGAGTGGCTGTCCAATGGCTGGTGCGTGGATCGGGTGAGAAGTGCTGTGTGAGTTGTTTCAAGTTAAGAAGTGAAATGTATGGTGCACACGTTGATTTTTTTTATTGGGCATGGTGTGGTAACAGGGAAGGTCATGGTCGGTGAAGTGTTAGAAATGCAGGTGTCACATGTAAGGCCGATGGGGTGGGGGAGTCATGTGGGTTTTGTGGGTGGGGATGATGTGCTTGTCCGCAGGGATTGCTGAAGCTCACGGTGAGCGGGAATTGCGACCCCCCCCCTTCAAGGAGATTCACCCCTGGTGGCTAATGGTGACAGTGTCTCGAGGCAACTGGGAGAGGGTCTGGTTGGGCGACCAAGGCGGGTAGGCCCTTGGCGACCCAGGAAGGCCAGAGGAGCCAGTGAGACCCCTTCCAGTGTGTTGTACGGGGTTAGAGTTGATGGCTACCAGGGGGGTGGGAATCAAAGGGAGCGGGGCGGAGAAACGTCCAGGTTGGACTAAAGCTTACCTGTGGGCATGGTTGCACCTGAAATGCCCCCATCATCTTGTGGTAACCCACCCCACGGCCATGACGGGGTTCAGCCTGCATCATTAAAATGGGGACCATGAACTAGAAATGTGATGATTACTATGGTGTGAGTGTTGTGAAGATGTGCGAGTCCCACTCGATCCCGCACAACTTGACATGTGCAGCAAGGGCATGATGTCCGCATAATTTTGGGGCAAGCAAATTTGAAAATTGGCTCCCCAGGTAACGCTGGGTCTAGGAGCATCCACTGGGGGAGGCGGTAAAGTGTAAATATCCCATGAATAGTGTCGTTAAGGCTTAGAGTAGGAATGTAAAGTATAAGTGTTGTGTTTTTGTGGAACCTTTTGTTTCCCCTCCCCAGATCACTGGAAGAGTGTTGGGCAAGAGCGATGATCCAGAGGATGGAGTGCAACTTCACTCAGTGCTCTCATGTGATAAAATAAAATAAAAAAAATGAATGATTGTTTAGGCGAGGATAAGGCCATAAGGGGGTAGTACATTAAGCAGGATAGGTAAGTTAGCTGCGACTCGCTGCCCATTGCCCCTCCTACTTTATGTCGTTAGGTTAATTAGGTGTGAGTCAGTAAGTGTTAAGGCTGGTACGGTAGCGCCTGTGATATACCTTGCAGGAGCTGCGGTACCAGAGGAGGGGGCAGTGTTACATTTGAGGGGGGGTATGCATTCAAAGGGTAATTAGGATGTTTAATTAGGTATGCCATGCTGTTAGAGTTTACCAGGATCTCGATGTAATAAGTAGCAATTCAGTGGTGATAAGTTGTCTAGTAAATGTCCATTTCTTCAAGGGGGAAATGATAATTGTCACGTAATTAGATAGGGACACGGGATAGGGTAAGTGTGTCTGCGTAAACCCCTTTTAGTATTCTCTGGAGGCTTGCCGTGACGTCACAGGACAGTGCTGCGGATGGCTCCGGCCCGTGATCACGATTGGCGGAAGGCGACGGCGGTGGGCCAATAAAACGGCTCGATTGGAAGTGACGAGGACGGGAGGATAAAAAGGTTCTGTTCGGGGTCGAAAAGGAAGAAGAAGATGATCGGGACAGAAAGACCGTTTTTTGGGGTGGAGGTTGTTGTGCTGGGAGCGTGCTTGTTGTTGCGCTGATTCGTGTCTTGTAGCCTTGCTGAGCCTCGTGCCTCACCTTGGTTGGCTCTGGGATTCTGCTGGCTCAGAGTACGGGGTCGAACGGCGGGCGGACCTGCCTCCCTCTCCTGCTCGCGGTTTGGCGCCGGAGCTGGTTCCCTGGCGGCTGTGAGCGGACTTGGGCCAAGACCAGGAGGTCGACAGCACCACGGTTTCTCCTGCCCCCCTGACGAGAGCAAGGCCAGCTCGTCCAACGCCAATCCAAGGACTGTTGCGTCCACACCACGATCCAGCCTGACCACCAGGAATAGCTACGTGTGTATGTGTATGTGTATGTGTATGTGTATGTGTATGTGTATGTGTATGTGTATGTGTATGTGTATGTGTGCGTGTATGTGTATGTGTATGTGTATGTATGTGTATGTGTATGTGTATGTGTATGTGTATGTGTATGTGTATGTGTGCGTGTATGTGTATGTGTATGTGTATGTATGTGTGCGTATGTGTGTGTGTGTGTGTGTGTGTGTACCTGGCGCTTTAGAGGGTTTGAGATTTGTATATTCATTGGAATTGTCTGTGTTTTCCCCACGCCCGATCCCACACCATCCCGTCGAATCGCCCCGGATCCCTCTTCTTGCCGAGTCTTGTTATTTCTGCTTTGAGGAATAAACGTTATCAACTCGGTGAAAAGCGACTCGTGCCACCTTCCTCGTCCCGTTTGCGGTAGAGCGATTAGAACCGCCATCTTTGGGTTATAAATAAATAAACCGCCTCCATCGTTTTGGCTCATTCTACGTTCGCGGGACTGTTCAAGTCCCGTGGACGTCACAATATACATATATATATATATATATATATATATATATATATATATATATATATATATATATATATATATTCTTCTTCTTCTTCTTCTTTCGGCTGCTCCCATTAGGGGTCGCCACAGCGGATCATCCGTATGATCCGCATAGTGATTTGGCACATGTTTTACGCCGGATGCCCTTCGTGACGCAACCCTGGTTGCCCGTTACGACACAGGGATATGGTACACCTATTTTAACCGGTTTATACACTGGCCCAGTATACTGGTACTCATTTCGCCGACCTCGGAAGGATGACAGGCTGAGTCAACCCCCTGGTGTATTAATTCAGTGGCCCAACGGGGCTTGAACTCAGGACCTTTTGGATCGCAAGCCGCTGCCCTAACCACTGCACCAACACCAGGCTCATATACATATATATATATATATATATATATATATATATATATATATATATATATATATATATATATATATATATATATATATATATATATATATTGTTGTGGTTGACGAAATTCGCAAACCACCATTCAGGTCCCGTAGGTGAGATATCTCTGTAAGTATATGTGTAGTTAGGCCCAAACCCGTTGTTTAGAGGGAATAAATGTCATTCATTCGGGCTGCGACCCTTTTAGATAGCCGTTTTTCTGTTCTATCTTTATTTTGAACCAACCACGTCTCAACCGCCATCACACAACAACCACCAACCGCAACGCCAACAGCCACGACCTTTACCGTCACATCTCGCTCTCGCAACCATCGCATCACCGCCATTCCCGCGCCGCTTGTGGGCACCGATACTGGACTCGTACAGGGTGCGCACCGAGCAGCGGGTGCAAAAACACCAGCCTTTCCGAGAAATCGGATCAAGAATGATTCACGCCCACTTCTGTTCCGTCCTATCAGCGAGCGTGGGGCGATTTGGCCCCGCCTCCAGGCGCGTCGGAGTATAATCGCTCTATGCAGATTCGCGGATCAAGAATGATTCACGCCCACTTTTCCTCCGTCCAATGGGGGAGCGTGGCTCCGCCCCCGAGCCGTTCCTGATCCAAAAATCTGCATACGATTTCTCCTGTCGGACTATAAGGCACCGAGCGCGGAGCGAATCAGGGCAGTTGGGAAGAGTTGAAGAGTTGAGAAGAGGAAAGAGTTGGAGAGTTGTGGCGGCGGCGAAATCAGTCGAGAGAGTGTCTGTCGGGGTCCGGAGAGGCTGGAGAAGCCAAGAAGCTTTGTGGAGGTCTGCGCTCGTGTCAGAGTCGGGGAGCTGCGGAGAGGGGAGGCCGGGAACGCGGTCGAGGTCGCAGTGGAGTCGCTCGTCGCGGGACCCAAGCCAGCCAGATATCCTCTTCCCCCCCGAGCATCAACAACCCCCTCCTGTTTCCCCCCGCGCTGAGATAGTGTGAGAAGGGGGCCCCGTTCCCACCCCATTCCAGGCAGTGCCAGCGAGGCCCGCGGAGTCGGGGCGCCGCCGCCATTTTGCGGCTCATCACCAGACGGGTAGGCTCGACGCGGTCTCGGCCCCAGGCCCGTCTGCCCCCTTGTATTTGAGGGTGGCCCCTTTTTCTTTTGCTTTGGAGTATATGTGTTGTCGGCGCCGTCTGTGAAGTAAAACTGTGTAAGTGTTGCTGTGTGCTCGCGTAGTCGGTAGTAGATCTGCATTGTGTCTCTTTTGTTGCATTTGCTTTTTGTGCAGAATTGTCGTGTTACTTTTACATTTGCTTTTGGTGCATAATTGTATATGTGTGCTTTCTGTTTGCCGCGGAATAAATGTGCTTTATGTTGAACTGTTTTCCCGTTTCGCTTAGTCTTTTCTTTTATTGAATCTCCATCTTACTTCACGTAAAGGGTTGGTCGTAGGCTAAATACGCCCAGTAATTAATCGGAACCGTCGAGGTTGACGATAACACCGCTCGGTTATCCCGATAGTACGGAACGGGTCGCTTAAAGTGGCCCGTGTCCGAAGTCGACCTGCGGTGAGGTGCGATCGCCCGGTCTACCCTCCGTGTGGGTACTTAGGTAGGTCGAATTTGGCGAGCAACCCTATCCCACGCGGGGGGCCGATTGGCACGATCGTGGTGAGGCCGAAAGGCCCACCCGTGACTAGTTCCCGGCGTTAGTCCGAGAGGGTCACGACGGGATTGTCCGTCCGGTGGGCGACGTGCCGCGATTCGAGTTACGTGGCCGCTCGCACGCCGGCGGGCGCGAATCCGCAACAATATATATATATATAATATATATATATTATATATATATATATAATATATATATATATTATATATATATATATATATATTATATATATATATATATATATATATATATATATATATATATATATATATATATAATATGTGCATATTCTATTCCCCATGTTCCCCGTCCCATAGATCTCCGAATCTCTGTTTTGTCCTTCCCACTCCATCCCCTGCTGTCTCATGCCCCCCTTGCTGTGCGTTGTGTGTTAGATCTCACATGAGCCTCGACAACGTATACAAAAAATAATTAAATAAATAAATACTTATTCGGATAACTCTGCCCTTATGTGCTCCCCTCGTCCCCCGACTATTGTTAATAAATTCCCCTCTTGTTAAATGTCCCAGCTCGTTCCCTGTCATTTATTTTATTGGCTTAGCACGGTGCGTGTTGAGAAACCATTCGCTCGGGTTACACACGGTTCGGGCACAGTAACGGCTCGTCCCGCTCGAGGTCCGTCGAGGGTGTGAATTCCCCGGTAGCTTTGTCCGCGAGGGTAATTAGGTATTTTGAAATTTGGCAATTAACTCTTCCCCACGCGGTCAAATTATTGGCGATTCATGGTCCTGTAAGGGACCCGTACCTTTCGGACTTATCCGAGAATCACGACCTAAATTCCGGGTGTTCGGTGGAGCAGACTCTACTGCTCCATCTAGCGGTCGTGCTCGCCACCGACACCCAGCCCCATAATATCACACTCTTCCCTCAATGAATTCAAGCAATTGGCGTGTCACCATGACAACAAGGAAATCGGACGCAGGAGGACATTCGACCCTTCATGCCTGTGCTGCACCACCACCAGATAAAATCTCCCCTCACACCCCCCCCCATCCCTTTCCAATGAGACCTGCTCACCCAATATCACCAAGACTTCCAGTGTTCAACTCACGATCTCACGTCACACTCGATACCTTCAACTCGCACCCTAACATCGCCATTCGTACCAGACAAACATCTTATTAAACAACAACAACGACGTGCACGTTTGGTGGGCGCCGACGCAAACACTCACCTCCTCCTCCTCCTCCTCTACTTCCTTATTTTGTGCTTTGACTTGATACCGGCAGAGTTCTTCGAGATTTTATTCACACCGAGACAAAAGAAAAGCTTCGATTTTTGTCCGACGAAATCAAGGCAAATTGATCAAACAATCCAATACCAGAGAACGTTGAGAACACCAGGCTTGAACAGGCCCGGTTGGGAGATTCAAACTCTCGCGATATTTCAAACATCACGCGCTTCAAAACAACGTTTGTGTTTTTTACTCTTGCGTCTGATAATTTCGAAACCTATTCGCAGAGGTAATATTAAACCAAATCTATTCAGTGTGTACGGCAAGTATATATAATAAATAGTACGTCTGGTTGAAATTGTAATGAACATGCCGCTAACTGTTACGTCATGGCTAACATGCATTGCACAGAAAGTCTAACGTACATAGCGGGAATTAAAAAAAAAAATCGTTCAGATTTATCAGCGATCGGTATCGTGTCCTGCCTGCCATCATCTATCTATAATTCCAGCAATCTGTGTGTGTGTGTGTTTCCCAAGTTATGGCCATTTATTTACCAAACGAATGACAGGACACGGTGCTATGACGTCACAATATGACGTAACAATTCTTCTTCTTCGTTTGATATGACGTCACAATTAACGCTGAGGACCTAAGTATGTGCCTTTTCAAGGTTTGATATCGTTCTTCTTCATCCGTTTCAGCTGTTTCCCAAGTTATGGCCATTTATTTACCGAACTAATGACAGGACACGGTGCTATGACGTCACAATATGACGTCACCAAAAAGGTTTTTTTTTTTTTTTGCACGTACGGGCACGCACTCGTCAATATCAACATCATCAACGATATTGATCTTTGTAGGGCCATTGGCTGCTTGATGATCATTTTCATTGGTGGGTTGTATCAAGGTGCATCTGCCAAACAAAGCTGCATGGAGGTTATTGTCACCCGAATCTGGCTGTTTATTACTTGTAAAAAAATTTTTTCGAAGTATGTGTTGTGGAGCAAAATCAGCCCACACGGAGGTTCTTCAAATCAATCGTTTTCAATGGCGTCTCCTGCTGCCGTGACTCCACAGCTCTATGACGTCACAAACGGTTCCACCTCATCAGTTACGGTTCATCATGCATTCATCAATATTCATATAACTCCCAATACCGCAGTATGTTGATCTGTAGCCGTTTGTCAGTTTGCTGTTTGTCACATGTTTGTCATATGATATTGACAGGTCAGGCCAGATTAGATCTGTGACTTGCTCCAGGTACCGTGTAAACCTGCACTAACCTGCTCCATGGTCGGGTTGTCAGCGACAAAACGGTCTCCCCCCAAAGGATTTCTGGTGAGGAGAGAGTATGGATATGGACACCCAGCAGGATTAAAAAGAAAACCTATCAAAGGGTGGCGGAGCTCCTTGTGAGCCAACGGCCATCCATATCGAGTACCCAACTGTGTCTGCAGAAGTCCTCCTGCAGTTGGGTTACTTTTTTTTGTTAGGACGTTGCTGGCAGGATTTGCACTTCACTCCGCAAATCACAACAAAAACGCAAAGAAAATTGAAAACCCACTCCGTGGGAGTATATCATGCGCAGGTGCCCCTCGCAGGGCAACGTACACGGGATGAGGGCGAAGCCATCCGGACCCCCACTCTTTGATGATAGGAGTAAAACCACAGAATAACGTTCCCGGGTCAGATTGCGGTAGTGTGTTTCGGGGTGGTGCTGAGGTGTCGTCCACCAGACGGAGGTCTCCTTGGGTTAACCGGAGGCAATCCCTTTGGGTGAGGGCCTGGATTGTCCTATCCCTCAAAGAGGATGATCACCTGTCTCTGTTATCATCTGAGCTCAAGCATGGAATCTGTGAGGAGGTAGAACTTACCCTGTGGTCAATTGCAGCTCTCTCTGATGTCCGGAGACCGGATTGAGGCAAGATCATGGTGGGTGTTTACACCTATTATTGGTCTGGTCGCTCTGATGGTTACCATGCCCAAGGAGTTGCTGTAGCTGTGTCCAATAAGCTGACCCCAATGATAATAATTGAGGTAACACCGGTCAACGAGCGTTTCAGGAGACTAAGGATTCGTCACTCCTTGGGTGTCATTTCCCTGGTCTCTGTTTATGCTCCGACCGAGCGAGGCGAGTGATCTCACCATGAAGGATGCATTCTACGCCACGCTCGAGTCTGTGGTTCATCAGTACCCCAGACGAGATACACTTCTAGTCTTGGGGGATTTCAATGCATCGACTGCATTTGATAGGGATCGTTATGAGATGTGTGTTGGTCCCCATGGGTCTGGAACTGTGAACCAGAAGAGCAATAAATTCCTTGACTTCGCAAGAAGTCATGGACTTAGGGTGGCTGGTTCATGGTTTCAGAGCCCACAGACTCATCACTGGCCTTGGTATTCCAGCGCTGATGGTGTGGCAAAGGATATTGACCATGTGATTGTTGATGGTCGCTGGAGGATGATCCAGAACTGCAGGGTCCACCAGAGTGCTCAGTTCCTCAATACTGACGACCACCTTGTTGTGGCAACTCTTAAGTTGCACCTTAAATGCAGGAGAATGGTACCATCCCAGCCTAGGCTGGATGTGGGCAAGCTCAAGGATGAGAGGGTAGATGAGGCGTTTGCAAACAGGCTGAGTGAGGATTTGAGTGGTCTGGTGTTTTTTGGAATCCTGAAGAGTTGTGGAGTGCCTTCCAAACCACCGTCCTTGATGTTGCTGGTGGATGTCTTGGAACTCACCGTAGGGCAGAGAAAAATTTTGCCTCTCAATGGACACTGACCAGAGTACCATTGACCAGAGTCACAGGAGCAGGCTTAATGGCAAAGCTTAGCTGTTCAGAGAGCAGAGGCGTAAACTTGTACGTGCGCTGAGGGTGGTCAAGGAGGCCGATGTGCGAGAAATCCGTGAGGGGGTAGAGAATCACCTGTGGTCAAGTGATTCTCGTCACGCTTACAGGGGAATTCGCGCATTGCGTTCATCCAAGCCCATCCCTCGGAGCACTGCAGTTCGAGCAGAGAGTGGTAGGCTCTTGACAGAGGAGTCTGAAGTGAAGGCCCGCTGGGCCGGTTACTTTCCGCAGCTGAACCAGGCTGATCCACCAGCTGTCGAGTTGGACATCAAGGGTGTTACAATCCCTATTGCTAACCCCCCAATCAACTGTGGTCCACCTTTATTTGTGGAAACACGGGCTGTGGTGAACCGGTTGAAATGGGGTAAACCTTCTGGGATCTGTGGCATCCATGCTGAACTTCTCAAGGCTGGTGGAAATGCTGCTCTCGTGTCGTTGCATGCAGTTCTGTGCTCTGCCTGGAACACAGTCATCATCCCACCCCTGATTGGATGATGGGCCTTGTTGTTCCTCTCTGGAAAGGAAAAGGTGATCGCCAAGACTGCAACAACTACCGAGGGGTGACGCTGCTCTCAGTGCCGGGCAAGGTCATTGCTCTGATAATTCTTGATCAGGTTTGCCACCATCTGCTTGAGCACCAGTGCTCAGAGCAGTCAGGCTTTCCACCAAAGAGGTCGATGATTGACCGTATCCTTGCCCTACGGGTCCTCACCGAACGCAGACGAGAGTTTTGGCACCGGCTGCTTGCAGCTAATGTTGATCTCTGCAAAGCGTTTGATTCAGTGAATCGGGATGTCCTCTGGAGGATTCTTGGTCTTCGTGGGGTGCCACCAAAACTGATCGATCTGATGTCTGACTTCTACTCTGGTACTGAAAGTGCTGGGAGATGTGGTGGTACCATCTCTGACTTATTTCCACTTGTGACTGGAGTTCGTCAGGGGTGTGTTTTGGCCCCCACACTTTTCCATGCTTCTATTGACTGGATTCTGTGGAGGATGTCGGAAAGATCAAGCTGCGGTGCATCGTTCGGGAATGTCAAGATCTCTGACCTTGATTTCACAGTCATCTTTGCGGAGACTGTGGATATCCTTTTGGGGGCCATCGAGCTGCTGAATGAGGAGTCTGAGACGTTGGGATTACGGGTTTCCTGGGTCAAAACTAAGATCTCGGCTTTCAATGACATATTGGATGCTGCTATCTTGTCTGTACCTGTTTGTGGTGAGGATGTTGAGGTCACGGAGAGATTCACTTCCCTTGGGAGTGATATTCTTCTTTCTGCTGGCTGTGAGCCAGAGGTCAATAGGCATCTGGTTCGGGCCTCAGGAGTCATGGATTCATTGGATCATAGGGTGTGGCACTGTCGATACCTATGCAGGAGGAAGAAAGTCAGAGTCTTCAGGTCCTTCATGTCTTGTTCTACGGATGTGAGACTTGGACTCTGAACAGGGATCTGAGATGGAGACTTAATTCCTTTGGTACCGGGTCTCTTCGGAGAATTCTTGCTTTCGCTGGTCGGACTTTGTGTCTAACGAGTGGTTACTGAGAGAGACTCAAATGAGATTTGTCACCTGTATAGTCCATGGGCATCAGCTGCAGCTGTATGGACATGTGGCTCGTTTTCCTCATGCTGATCCTGCTCACCAAATTCTCTCAGCGTAGGAGTCTCATGAGTGGAGGAAGCCAATGGGCCGACCACGTGCATCATGGTTGCAGCAGGTTGGTCAGCATCTCAAGGCAATGGAGAAGGGCCAGGCATTTGCATGGGGGATGGCCAGACGGAGGCCCTGGAGTACTGGCGGAAAGTGGATGCAGCGACACGCTGCTCTGGCGCATGCTCCCACACCTGACCTGACATGATTTTTGGCCACAGTTTTCAAGCAATTGTTCTGAATTTTTTTGTGCATGTAGTGACTGACCGAAGACAGCGACGCATAATTATGGTTTGGATCCAAATCCAGATCCAGATCTGAGAACATTTACAGTGATTGTTTCCCATTTTCATTGAGAGATGGGGCTAAAAATGATATTTGGCACACTATCTCAAAAAGGTTTTGAAAGCATTCAGACAAAACCTGGTTTGCAGGTTGGGTGTGTGACAAGGAATAATTGATTCAATTTTCGTGAAGATCCGAATCTGGATCTGGATACGATAATTATTTAATGTTTAAGTGATTCTTCATCATTGAGGGATGGGGCTAAAAACTATGTATAGCACACTATCTCAAAAAGTTGTGGACAGATTCGGGTGAAACTTGGTGGGCAGGTTGGGTGTGTGGCAAGGACTAATTGATTCGATTTTGGTGAGCATCCGAATCCGAGTTATTTTAAAAGTGATTCCTCACCATTGAGAGATAGGGCTAAAAACAATATATACCATATCGCATGACATAAAAAGTTGGGTTGAGGATGGATTCGGATGAAACTTGGTGGACAGGTTGGGTGTGTGACAGGGATGAAGAGTCTCGATTTTGTTCAGGTCCATATCCAGATCCGGCTCATCATTGGGATACAAAACGTAAACTGTTCAGCCTGGAGAAGGTGTGCACTCTACTGAGTGCTGTTTGGTTTTGCCATTTGTCGCTCGATGAATGAGTTTCCGTGTTTTCGTGTGTGTGTGTATGTGTGATTGAGTTCTGTCCACACCGTTCTTAGGTAAAGAAGGGTTTATGACACATCAAACATATGCGCATATGGAGAGTGGCTCGGAACTTACAGTAGTTCAGATAGACCAACTCTGGCAAGATCAGCTTCAGCTCTGTTTATATTGTTACGGCTGTGGAAATTTGCAATACACCAGAAAGGTCCTCAGGTTAGATATATCGATAAGTTCATATATAGTTAGTCCACACCCGTTGTTTAGAGGGAATATGTGTGATTCATCCGGGCTGCGACGCTTTGAGTTAGCCGTTTTTCTTTCTCTATCGTTATTTTGGACCAATAATCCCCCAACAACTCAAACACCACCACCTTCGCCTCTTTACCTCCACAACTCCACCCCGCAAACATCGCTTCACCACCATTCCCAAACGACGCCCGCCAACAACCAAACCACCACAGCAAACCCCCCACCACCTTCGCCTTTCTCCTCCTTTGCCTTTCGCCATCAGCAACACCACCTGTCAACACCGAATGTCGTGCTGCCCAGGGCCCATTCGGTGATTCTTGCCGAACGCGTCGAGCCGCTAGTACAAATGGATGCCTTTACGGGAGAGGAAATCGGATCAGGGGAGGCTCACGCCCCATTTTTCTCCGTCCAATGGGCGAGTGTCGGGCGATGTGGCCCCGCCCCCAAGCGCGATGCATGTGGACTCCTTGTAGGAGGAAATTCGGATCAGGAGAGGCTCACGCCCCTTTTTGCCCGACCAATGGCTAAACGTCGGGTGGCGTGGCCCCGCCTCCAAGCGCGTTTTGATCCGCAAATTAGCATACACGCTCCTCCCCTGGTCTATAAAGACGCGAGCACAAGGCGACTCGCGTGGGCTGTGCTGGCTGGGCTGGTCGAGTGAAGACAAAGGTCGTCGTTGAGGTTGTCGTTGCTGGGTCGAGGGACGAGTCGCGGGGTGAAGCAGGGACGCGGAAGAGGGCTCAGGGGCGAGAGTTCGCCGGAGTCAGTGCAGTCCCAAGGCCCCGCTAGCGGGACGGAGCATCCGCCATTCCCCTCTCTCCACCCCGAGCATCAACAATTACCCCCATCTGCGCTGAGATAGCGCCGGTAACCCCGTCCGTTCCGCACCCCAACCGTGGTGTCGACCGACCAACACATGCCTGCGCAACGCACGCCTAAAGGAGCTCACTGACCACGCCAGGGGCACGGAGTCAGGCACGTTACACTGAAATTGCGGCTAGTCCGCCATCGCGCCACGAGGGCGTGGGTCAGACCCCTTCGGTCTCGTGGACCTGGCCGCTCACCCATGTCCCACGTACATTTGGTCCACGGACCTGTCTGCCCCTTTGCCTATGAGGGTGGCTTTTATTTGCTTTTTGTGTAAATGTGTGTGTGGCGCCAGTCTTTTAAGTAAACCTGAATAAGTGCTTGTACATTGCTTTTTTCGGTTGTAGCTCTGCGTTGCTTTTATTGCTTTGACTGTTATATGTGCATTCTTACTGTATGGCTGTGAATACGTGCTTGCCTTGTGTGTGTGTGAAATAAAAGTCCTTGTTAAATTGTGACCCGTTTCGTTGCGTCCTTTCCTTCGTTTGAAAGTGCCATCTTGCATCACGGAAGGGATTGGTAGTGGGTTTAGACACCCAGCAAGTAATCTGAACCGTCGAGGTCGGCGATAACTCTGCTTGGTTATCCCCTTAGCACGGAACGAGCCGCTTAAGCGGTTCGTGTCCGGAGCCGACCTGCGGCGTGGTTCAACTCCTCGGTACGCTACCCGCGCGGGTACTTAGGTATATCGACATTCGGCGATTCACCCTATTTTGCGTGGGTAGAATGCGGAATGGGTTATGGTGAGGTTAAACCCCCACCCGTGACTGGCTCCTGGCGGTAGTTCCAGGAGGGTCACGACTGAATTGTCCGTCCGGTGGGCGACGCCTCTGCTATTAGAGTTACGCGGCCGATCGCACGCCAGGCGGGGCAGAATTCGTAACAATATATATATTTACTCCGACCCTTGCGTGACTGCTTGTCAAGCAAGATTTATCTTGTGTTCACTCATTCACTTTTTCAAGTTCATGCGGTTGATAAGAAAGTACAAGATCAGCTCTTTTCCCTATCCTATCTTCCACCATCAAGGTCACCACTCATATGTTGTTGTGTCCTATGGACTGGGAGGCCCAGCTGTAATATTTCACAAGCAATCTTTTTAGCTGAACAGAAAAAACAACAAGATTTATCCTTTCCATCTTTCCAAAGATGTTAACAAAGACACTGATGACTTCTAGGGGACACATACAGTGTCTCCACGTGTGTGTGTGTGTGTGTGTGTGTGTGTGTGTGTGTGTGTGTGTGTGTGTGTGTGTGTGTGTGTGTGTGTGTGTGTGTGTGTGTGTGTGTGTGTGTGTGTGTGTGTGTGCGTGCATGATATCTCAAAAAGTTGTGGACGGATTCGGAGGAAACTCGGTGGATTGTATTTAAATTGAAGTACATAGTATACTTTAACACTGTGTGGGGTTTGAAAGAGATTTGTCAAGTTTGAAAGACATATTCCAAGTGTTGGACCAGCTTGTGATTTTGTCAAGGTCTGAAGAGAGGGAAGTGGCTGCGACCAGCCTCTCTGAAGGATGGGGGATGTTATGGCAGTGTAGTCATCAGCAAAGAGAAAAAGAGGATTTTCCAGTCAGAGAGATCATTGATGAAGATTAGGAATCGGATAATGATGCAGCTGCAGTCTGCCTAGCAGGGGTGTGGTACTGAGTGACACAATGAAGAGTCATTTGCAAAAAGTGAGAGGATTTTCTGGAGCATCAGTTAGGTCATTTATATGAAGGAGCGACAACACTGGAACCAAAAACTGCCTTGTATAACTTCAGTTTCCAATGAGATGGGGGAGGAGAGGGCTACATTGACTCCACCGACCGTCCACCAAACAGAAAGACCACCGACCAACCTGCGGTGATTGAGTGAGAGGCCCAAAGACTCAGCTTCATTGCGGGAGATACCGATGATCTTAAATGCCCTGGTTTCGACAGCGTGAAGCCGAGAAAGGTGGGAGGCAGGAGCACCAGCCCAGAGGGGAGAGCAGTACTCCATCAGGCTACGGACAAAAGCTTTGTAAGTGGTCAGGAGCTCAAGAGGGCCGAGGAAGGACTGAGCACGACGGAGGATTCCCAGTCGGCGACTGGCTTTTGAGGCGAGGTTGGAAATGTGACTTTCCCAGGAAAGGTCATGGCAGATAGTGAGACCTAGAAGCTTGAAAGAAAAGACTTCTTCCAGAGGATTGTTGAGAAAGTGGATGGGGGGGTTTTGTAAACGGTCCTTTCGAAGAGACATAGTGAGAGTGTGAGATTTGTCTGGATTGAAAGACATGTTCCACGTGTTGGACCAGTTTGTGATTTTATCCAGATCTGCAGTGAGCGAAGAAGCTGCTGCTTGCCAGTCTGAGGGATGACAGATGGTACGGCAGAGGGTGGAGTCGTCGGCAAAGAGAAATAGAGGATTTTCCAGAGAGTCCGAGAGATCATTGATGAAAACCAGAAAAAGAACAGGGCCCAGAACGCTACCTTGAGGAACTCCAGCCTGGACAGGAAGAGGGGATGAAAGAACTCCATTTAGGGCCACACGTTGACTGCGACAGGAGAGGAAGTCTGCGAGCCATGAGTGGAGATGGCCTTGAATACCATGGGAAGAGAGTTTGGTGAGTAGTGCAGGGTGCCAGACTGTGTCAAAAGCACGTGATATGTCCAGGGATACGGCTCGGATTTCCTGTCTGGCATTGAGGACCTCCATCCATTGTTGGGAAAGCAGAAGTGCCATATCCAGGGTAGAGTGACCTGGTCTGAAACCAAATTGATGATTGGAAATCAAGCCATTGGAGAAGAGGAAGGATTTCATGTCTGAAGCGATGATGGATTCCATCACCTTGCTGATGATTGGGAGAAGGCTGATTGGTCTGTAGTTACAGGGATCTGTTTTTGCACCTTTTTTATGCAGGGCAGTGATGTTAGCAGATTTCCAAGCAGATGGCAGATGACCTTGGGAAAATGAGAGGGTGAATAGAACAGAGAGAGGGTGAGCAAGAGCAGAAGAGCAGGCTTTGAGGACACGTGGGCTGATGCCGTCTAGACCGGTTGCAGAATCTGACTCGAGGTTTGAAAGCAAGCTCTCCACCTTGTCAGGAGAAAAGGATACAGAGTCCAGGGACAGTTGGGTGCGACTGGGTAAGGTGGGTAGAGATAGTGATGGGTTTAGGACACAAGATTTAGCTGCAAACACCGAGTTTAGACATTCAGCTTTATCACGTGTGGAATCAGTAGTGCGGCCATTTGAGGTAAGGGAGGGGATGGAGGGGGAACATACACCAGAAACCGATTTGATTAAACGCCACCAGGATTTTGAGGAGGGAGAGAGGTTTGAGAGTTCAGACTTGAGATGAGAAAGATGTTGTTTTCTGGCTCTCCTGAGGGTAGATACACACTTGTTCCGAGCTTTGTGGAAAGAACTGAGATTGCCCTCAGTTGGGTTTGCTTTCCATGAGGCAAAGGCAAGTTGTTTCAGGACAACTGCCTCGCCACAAGCTTCAGTAAACCAAGGGCGGGAGGAAGGGTAAGACAACTGAACACGAGAGGGGATAAATCTGTGCATGAGTTTGAGCAAGTTTCTTTGAAAGAATTCCCAGGATGAGTTGATGTTTGAGAAAATAGTGATAGGAGACCAGTCTGTAAGTTTGATGGCTGCTCGGAGACCCTGCCAGTCGGCTTGAGTGAAATTCCAGACTCGACGGCGGTGATAACCATGAATGAAGGTGGCCTTCTATGCCACAGGCAGAGAGCTTGGCAAGCAAAGCAAGATGCCAGACTATGTCGAATGCCTGAGATATGTCCAAGAGGACGGTCCTGACCTACTCAATTTAGGGCCTCCAAACTTCACTGAGAGAGGATCAGTAGCATGTCCAGAGTTGATTGAACAGGACAGAATCCAAACAGGAAAGACTTGACATCAGCAGCAATGATGGATTCCATAACTTTGCTTGTAATTGGAAGTAAGCTCACTTGTCTTTGGATGATATGACACGTTTTGTTTTTTTACACAAGGTCTAAATCTCGTAAAGAGCTGACACATACACACGAGACAAACACTTTAAACAGCCACTGAGCTTGGGGGAAGTGCCGTCACTTCCCGGGATACTCTGGGTACCAGCGACGTCATAACAATGGCGTTGCCTTTCTCACTGCACAAAGTGGCGCATTTCCTCAGAAGGAATTTCCTCCTCCACATGGATGCCAACCAATGAGGATTTTCCGTGCTCTATCCTTTGAAATGCTGAACGTTAAGCAAGGAAGCAGCACGTACCATTTTTAAAGTGTTTGGTATGACTCGGCTGGGGTTTGAACCACCGACCTTTCAGACTCAGAGCAGACGCTCTAACCATTACACCACCGAGTGTTTTTTTGTTTTTAGTTTTGGACCCTTCTTTGCACAGAAGTGATGCTTGCTGACTTCTAGGGCAGATAGAGGGGGAACAATGTCAGACTGCTCTCCTGACAAACACCGCCTTGGTAGTAAATCACATTGTTAATTTTGTTATACACCTTTAATTGCATCTCTAATTATGTGCAAAAAGTTGAGTATTGGGTAACATCAATTTATTCACAATAACACAAGCTGAACACCCTTGTTGAATTTAATGGCCATTTGCCCTTTACATGAATAAACAAAGTTTTCATCACCTTCTCAACATCAGAAGAGATTTACACCACTTAAATCAAGTCATGTTTCAAGAAACAAGATCAAATTGCAAGCAAATCGATGTATTAGTCTGTTTTTAACTTTGGTTTTCACGAAACTAATTTAAAGAGCTTTTTAAAATCTCCATTTCACGCCCCCCCTCTTTTTTTTTCCAACGATAGGTTTATAAAGCCTCTTCACACATCTTAACATCCTGCCTTCGAGTTCCACGACATATCACGCCAAATTATGGTAATTAATCTTATAGAATGGTCAGACAATAATATGTGGATAAATGTTGAGGTGGGACAATGGATGGATTGAGGATGATTTGGAATGAAGCTTAACATTTCAAGAAACTAATGCTTCAGATGCAAATGGAGATGAGTAATGACACTGAAGATACAGCTGGATGGACCTGGGGCTCAGGAGAACTTGAATGGCCTGTAATGACTTGGATATTTCAACAAGTTAAGCAGAGGAAGTACCTGTCTCGCATCATGTTATAACTCGCATCCATCCCGCCATCAATAGATAATATTGATGGCGGGATAGATGCGAGTTATAACCTGATGCAGTTTGGGGGCAAGAGGAAGACAATTAAACTGGATCCTGTGGGTTGTGGGTGGAGGGTGGGGGAAGACTGGGAGAGGCTGAACCTGAACTGTTAACTTTCTGAGGGGAGAGGGGGTATGTAAACTATAACTTCCTTAATGAAACACCCTTGAGTTATATGAAGGTGTTCACAAATGTGCTCAAAGCTCTGGCCCTGGTTGTTGATCTGGAGGCAATCGCCTGGCCTGGCCATTGTGGTGCTTGTATCCTCCACAGTAGGCATTTTCACAGCCATCATCTTCTTCCTCACTCTCAGACGAACTCTCGCCAAGCTCGCGAGTCTTCTCATACAGGCAGCAACCTAGTTCTCCGTCAGGGCGAGAGAACAACTGGCACTTAATATGCACAAAATAGTGAATGAACAGCATCAGAAAACTACAAGATAGAAGCAGAAACAGTGACGTTATAAATAACAGCAACAGCAGCTTGTTGGTGACTGTACGTAACTGTGGCTGCCGAAGCTTCTTCCTTTGCAAGAAGAGATGCCACATCCCCACAGAACACAATCCTGTTGGGAACAAATCTAAGATGTTGCTCCAGGGTGTGGCTCACACTTTGAGGACTTCCGGCCCAGATTCTCATTGTCGACAACATCGCTTCTCCAGTCCACGCGCTTCCGGCCTTGCGGTTGTGTCAGTCGCAGACGAAGGCAACACTCAGCTCCCTGGACAACAACCACAGCACGAGTGAGTCAATGAGGAGTCCAAAATGAACAAAAGGGAGGTAGTGGTGAGTCAATTGATTCAAGCTGGAACATCTTTTCACATTCTTGAACTCAAAATGTTTCTAACCATATATGCTGTTGTTAGCAATTTCAATTTATATTTTGACCTCCTTCTCCTTCTTTTGCCTTTCATTTATAAACTTGTTTGCTTTGGTTTTCCTCATTCCACTGATAATGGGCGGCATAGTCTTCCAGGCCGTCCTGCCCCTTTCCAGGTCTCGATGGCTCACGACACTGCCCTAGCCTGCAGGACTCTGGCCAAACAGCCTGTGATGATGTCCACTTAAAGCACGCCTTTCTTCGTGCCTTTCTGCCCACAAGTCCTCCACCTAGCCTTGCCTGGACAGGAGGTTTTACATGACACAACCTTACCGTAACCTGCTCACAGGTTTACAATCACCACCTCATCAGTGCACGTTTTACGATACAACTTACCCCTGACAGATCCCTCAAACAGGAGTAAATCTAAACTACTCGAGCACACGCACAATACTATTCCAACACTTATCTATGGATCCCAGCAGGTTTCCATTTTAATTACCTCTGCCACCAGAGGTGGGCGGAGGTTATATATTCACCCCTGTTTGTTTATGTGTCTGTTTGTCAGTGAGCAGGATAGCTCAAAGTTATGAACGGATTTGGACAAAACTTTGTGGACAGGTTGGGTATGATGAGGATCCGGATCTGGATATGAGAATTTTTCAAGTGCTTCTTCACTATTAAAGCATGAGTCACATTTGCTCTACGGCTAGGATACGGCGGCTGTACCCCCCCCTGAATTGACAGAAACGTGCGGCAGCCGCAGAGTGTCTGAGGTGGCCTCAGGGTGGCCCTACGCCGTGTGGCTATCTTTTACAGGCCGTAGGGGTCTCCGTGGAATTAAAGCGCGGAGTTATAATTTTTTTCATTTCTAGGTTGGCCGTAGCAATTCGACAAGCCGGAGCCATGACGTAGATGTGTTCCACGTCGACCTATGTAGGGCGTACGGTGGACTTGCGTTATTTGTGCGTTTTCCGTCGGCTCTTATCAATGAAAAATGAATTTTGCCAACCCCCAAAAAATTACAGTGGCCGCACTATTTCCACGTTCGCCTTAGGGCCCCCCTGTGGTCGCCTTGCGGGCACCTTGAGGCTACCTTGCGTCTGCCTTGAAAATTATATGGCCGCCGCAGGGACGCCCTAAGGTCACCGTGCGACATCAAATCAAAGACCGTACGGTAACCCAAAGTTTTCGCTCGCCACAATTTCTAAATACCCCGTGTGGCTACCCAAAAAATAAAAACATATGTGACTGCTACATTGTGTGACCGTCAAAATACTGCGGCCGCCCTATGCTTGTGGCCGGAGATTTTTTAGACCCTACGGCCGCCGAGCCAAATGTGACTGAAGCATAAGAGATGGGGCCAAAAACAAAACAAAAAACAAAAGCACGATATCGCAAAAAGTTGTGGGTGGGTTGTGATAAAACTTGATGGATGAGTTGGGTAGGTACCAAGAACAAGCTGGTTATATTTTGGTTAAGGTCAGGATGCAGATCCAGCCCATCAGTGGGATACAAAATGTAAACTGTTCACTGTTCAGCCTGGCGGAGGTATGCGCTCCACCGAGTGCCGTTATCGTTTAATCCTTCCACTCCAATTTATCTTGATATTCCTTTCCCTTGTCCATCAGTTTCCCCAACTGGAACCGTTTTTACAGCCATTTTTCCCTGCTGTGCATGGGGTTTGGCTTTTTCTTGAGGCAATGTTTTATGGCCGGATGCCCTTCCTGATGCCAACCCTGGTCGCCTCTTACGACACACAGGGATATGGTACACCTATTCTAACCGGGGCATACACCGGGACCAGTACACTGGCACTCATTTCGCCGACCTCGGAAGGATGACAGGCTGAGTCAACCCCCTGGTGTTAATTCAGCAGCCAACGGGGCTTGAACTCAGACCCTGGGATCCCAAGCCGCCACCCTAACCACTAAGCCAACTTTCCCCAACTGGAACATAGATTATAATTGGTGATTATCATTGGTTATTTATTAATCATTTAGTTTGGGACTGTCTTTAATAAATTATTTGTATGCGGAATAACAAAGCAAGAGACAGCACAACATGGCGTCAACATACTCAGGCTTTCGTTCAGCAGTGGACTGAAGAATGATAATGATAATGATAATGATGATGATGATGATGATAATGGTGGTGATGATACAAAGCACATGGTCGAGGTCTGCGAGCAGCAAATTTGATTGGTCAAGAAGATGTAAAATGCCATAATATTTTGTCCAAGTACTGCAAAATGAAAAGTTTTTGAAAGTGAACATGGCGATTTGTGTTCGACAGTGTTCAAGTATATAATTCAAATAAAATAAATATTTTAAAGGTTAAAAAAAACAAAATAATTTTGGTTTACCGCCATTAATGCGGCTTCTTTCACACCACGTTATTTAACACTGTGTTGCATCAGTTCTTCGTGTCTTTTATGACGGGCTAAAAACAGGAAGTTTCCTGTTTGAAAGGATTAACCTTGCCAGAGAAGAGGGTACTGCATTTGGGTCTGTTTGTTTGTTTGTTTGTCTGCACAGAACTTCAATGTTTTTCTCCGCAACCACTTGTCGGATTGACACAAAATTTTTCACCATTAGGAGCAACTCCTCATGTGGAATGTTTTAATTATAATTATGATATCTTAGGTCACGTGGTGTGGCAGCCATAATTGGAAAAACTTTGGACCTCTGTATCTCTGAAACCGCTCCTTGGAAAAAATTGAAACTTGGCAAATAGCAAGTATTCCTCATGGGGAATAAGTTTGATGTTTAAAAAAATGATGTCATAGGTACCTTCGTTATGACGTCATAATTGCAGATGTAGAACACTACATCCGATCAGTGTGAAAAATGTTTGAGGGTCATCTAGGGATAAATTGGTCCACAGATAAAATAAAAAAAAATTGATGACGCATCAGTCACGTGGTTCAGCAGCCATATTGTATTTTCTTCAAAAATCTTCTCTGAAATGGCTGAACAAATCGGGACAAAACTTTACACATACGACCGCCTATCCATGAGGAACAAAACGTTCACACATATGATGTCATCGGTCACATGGTTTGGCAGCCATATTGGATTTACCCCAACACCTATAAAAAATCTTCTTCTCCAGAACAGCTGGACAGATCGAGGGTAAACTTCACACAAATGTTCTCCAAGCCTTGGGGATACCAGGGCATTCACGAATAATTGATGTCTCATGGTCTGGCAGCCATATTGGATTGAGTGAAAATCTTTAAAAACTTCTTCCTCTTGAACCGCTTCATCGATCGATGTGAAACTTCACATTTATGATCTTGTCGTGATAGGGAATATATATATATACATATATATATATATATATATATATATATATATATATATATAAATAAATATATATTTTAATTTCAACATAATCGGACGCATGGTCTGGCACCCCGAAATAATTATTTTTTTTGATCTGGGTTCTTTTTTTTTAAACAAGGTTCACTTGGCTGTGCCTGGATGGGTTTGAGGGTTCAGGAGGAGGAGGAGGAGGAGGAGGAGGAGATTGGGACCATTCTCTGTGCAGAGCGTTGGTGCTGCTTAAGCAGTCTCCTGCAGGAGTAGCATCTGAAACACAAATCCTATCCAGGTTCCTCCTCGTGATGTCATCTTTGCCGTTTGCTTGTGCGGGTTACTTCTGTACCTATTTGGTCTTCCATTACATTTGAATTAAATTTATTTTAATCTCATTCTGAATTCAAGTGAATAATAACAAACGTCATGGGTCAGGGTCAAGTGTCCGATCAAAGTGGGGTTGCGTCAAAGCGGGACGTCTTCGTACGTGGTCATCACTGCCAGCAGTTATAAAGTGACAGTTCTAGTTATGTCTATTATTAATTATGTAACACACCAGTACACAAAATACATCACTCAAAAAAACAGTCCTGGCGAGGGTCTACAATCTCTGATTGCTCTTTTTTCTTGTTTTCAATTTAGTTTGACTGCCAGACTAAAAAAAAAATATCTCGCTACTCTCTGTGAATATGTGATCGGGACAAATTCAGAGCTAAGGTGCTGTGCAACTCGAGGTACGTTTTCCGATTCATGGTCCGATTTGTGTTGAAAATAAAACATTCAATTGAAATGAAGTTGTTCCTCGATCATAAACTGACGTTTGTGGCCAGAAAGACAGATAGACAGACAGACGTCCAGACAAAGCGAGTCAATTGCTAAACCGCGCTTTTTGTTTTGCACGCGTGGGGTAACAAACAAATCGGTGCTTGATGAAATTAAACCACCATGTACATTAGAAGAGCTGATGCTCAAACAGAAACTGTCATACCTTGGACACAAGATGCATGCATAAAACGAAAATCTGGAGAAATGAACCATGCTAGGTATGGTTGAGGGAAGAAGAGGAAGAGGCAGAGCTTGTCTGCACTGGATGGACGAGGTAAAGGATGCAGCCAAGTTGTCTCTCCTATATCTTTGGGAAGCAGTGCAGGATCGGGATGTTTGGAGAAATCTGATCATGAATGTCAGCAGAAGTCAGATATGACTTGACAGAACTAGATGAACTAGATGAATCAAGATTGTGTTCCTAGTTGACTTGTATGACGCAATTGGGCTCCGAGTTAAGCCATTTGGAAGGTTAAGAGAACAGGTATCTGCTCGGCCGTCTGGACTGGCATTTACAAGAGATCAGTCCTTCAAGGGTCATTGCAAGTGGCTGCTCCAAAGGTGCATGACAAAAGCTCCCGTATTATGAGTGTTGAAGATCCCACATATTTCACAGTAGTTATTAGGTTGTGAAATTGATCATATGTGTATATCTGCCAAAGAAGGGACCCAAATAACCATAGAGTTGTTGGCAACAAAAAAAACAAACCACTACATCTCCGCATTCATCATGCAATGGAATAGTCTCTGTGAAAACCAGTGATGGTATGTGATGTTGTACAAGGTAAACAATCCATTTTATCAATTAAACGTTGATGACCACATCGAGGTGTGGATGACATTTTGAGCAAAAGTTCTTAGTCAGCATAAAAAGGCAGGAATTTTGAAATGGAGCCAAGGTACCCCACACATAATGGGTTACGTTTTGAAAGGAACCATGGGATATTTTATGGTGTCATCTATCTATAATTCCAGCAATGTGTGTATGTGTGTGTATTTGTGACCGCTGTTTCTCGACAACCACTGGTCCGATCTAATTGAAACTTGCCAGGTATATTGCTGGGGCCCTGAGGATGTGCCTTTTCAAGGTTTGATATTAATCGGACAAGTGCTTCCCAAGTTATGGCCATTTATTTACCAAACCAATGACAGAACACGTTGCTGCGTAGGCGTGGCCGGTGCGCCATTTAGTTACCAATGACAGGACACGTTGCTGCGTAGGTGTAATCCTCAGCCGCGTTCCCCATTACGGGTTACAACGTACGGACTTCCGGATAGTGATGACTTACTGTATTCTAATAATTTCTCGATTTCTTATCCGCATTTATAGATAAACACAATGCCCCAATCCAGTCGTCGTTTACGAGAGCGAAGGAACGGCCTGTGTGGTTGTTTGAAAGTTTATTATTATTATTATTTTTTTTGGTTTGCACGTACAGCCACGCACGTACGGGCACGCACAGGCACACGAGAGCGAAGGAACGGCGTATGTGGTTGTTGTTTCTGGCACACGGTTTGAAAGTTGATTTATTTATTTATTTATTTTTTTGCACGTACGGCCACGTACTAGTAATCCAAATGCTTGTACATTCTTTCTGAAACTTGCATATCCTATGATGCAACACCACAACAAAGCACTTATTAGAAGGTAGTACACGGTTGGATATGTCACTCGGAATTAGAATCAGACCAAGCTCAGAAGTTACTAGAATAGCAGGTATCGGTGGAGCGCATACCTCCGCCAGGCTGAATAGTTCACCTTTTGTATCTCACTGATGGGCTGGATCTGCATCCTGACCTTAACCAAAATCTAATCAGCTTGTTCTTGGCACCTACCCAACTTATTCAGCCAGTTTTGTCATATCTTGTCCACAACTTTCTGAGATATGATGATATATATGTGTGTGTGTGTGTGTGTAAATATACACACATCGTTTTTGGCCCCATCTCTCAATGGTGAAGAAAGAATCACTTTAAGAATTAAAAAAAAAATTCTCAGATCCGGATCTTCACCAAATTCGAATCAATTCTTCCTCGTCACACACCCAACCTCTCCACCAAGTTTCGTCCGAATCCATCCATAAACTTTTTCAGAAATCCTGTTCACCGACAGAAATCGCCCACCTTCGGTGGTGCAGGTAACCAGGTTAAGACATTGATCCGAGAACTCTCTCTTTCTGGTGGTGGTGGTGGTGGTGGTGGTGGTGGTCGTATGGCGGCTTAGCTGCCGGGGTAGCTATCATTTCTTGAAGCGCGACTGTGTCGCTGATGCAGTGCCCCTCTACCAGTACACACCCTGGAACTGGTACTCATTTTGCCGACCTCGGAAGGATGACAGGCTGAGTCAACCCCCCTGGTTGACTCAGCAGGGGGCAGTAGTTTTGGTAAGAATTCGTTCAGCGTGCAAGCGATAGCTCGCCTCCTCTCCACGAAGGGCACCGTGGGAACTTTAACGTCGACCAACTAACCTGGCAGACAAGACCGTCTGAGGGAGAGCACGCACGTTGACGATTCACTCCGGTCATCATACTGAGAGTAAACTGAAGTTAAGGCCAACACAAATAAGTTAACTTGGCTACGTCACAGTCACAGGTGTGGTGAGTCCAACAGGCTTGTGCAATCAACTCGAATATAATAAACATGAGTGTTCAGGTCCAGGATGTCGAGAGGCTGAATCCCGACAAGCAATCGCAGTGACGGCCCGAGGGAGCGAAATGTCGATTATTTGGTGCGTGTGGCCTGGTCGTGCCGCGGCCCGTCAACTTGTGACCCCGCCGGTCGGGGTGGACCGCACTAACCAGCGAGGATGCAGCCACAGACGGGTCACCCTGTTGGGCCGTACCGGCAGGCAGGGTTTCCGTGACGGATACGGAGCTCGACTCGTCTTCTCCGGTCTCCATTGGGCCAACGATTCGATGATGAGATACGACGTAAACGTGAGAAATGAACTCGAAACACGCGATAAATCCCAAGCAAAACGTACACTCAGATGACGTCAACACGGCCTGTGCGTGATGACCGCATGACGTCAACACAGCCTGTGCGTGATGACCGCATGACGTCAACACGGCCTGTGCGTGATGACCGCATGACGTCAACACGGCCTGTGCGTGATGACCGCATGACGTCAACACGGCCTGTGCGTGATGACCGCATGACGTCAACACGGCCTGTGCGTGATGACCGCATGACGTCAACACGGCCTGTGCGTGATGACCGCATGACGTCAACACGGCCTGTGCGTGATGACCGCATGACGTCAACACGGCCTGTGCGTGATGACCGCATGACGTCAACACGGCCTGTGCGTGATGACCGCATGACGTCAACACGGCCTGTGCGTGATGACCGCATGACGTCAACACGGCCTGTGCGTGATGACCGCATGACGTCAACACTGCCTGTGCGTGATGACCGCATGACGTTCGTGATGACGCCCATCGCACGTTTAATTTTTCCGTTATTTTTAAGTTCTTTCTCTCGAAAGGGTTGATGAATGCTCGCACTCTGTTACTATTGTGTTGTGAATGTTTCTCCTGTTTGTGGTGCTTCCCTGCGTGGGGTGACTAAGTGGAGCAACAGGTACGCGGTTTGTGATCGCATTTTATTTTCGTGCGTGCCACGCCGCATCATGACGGTTCGCATTTATTTATTCATTCGTTGTTTTTGAAGATTGGACAAATAAAGTGGAAAGCCGTGAGGGGATTTATCACCAGGAATCGATTACGTACGCAAATATTAATATCGGAGTTTTAGCCGCTCCACCCTTGAATAAAAACTGACAAACTGTGGAGAGTCTGGGAACGTGCTTAAAAAGCCCAAAAAAAAAAGGTACGTATGACGTCACGTGAGGCTTTACCAAAGTGCGTATGACGTCACGCGCAGCTTTTTCAAATTGCGTATGACGTCATAGGCTCCACCAAAGTGCGTATGACGTCACGCGCGGCTTTTGCAAAGTGCGTATGACGTCACGCGCGGCTTTTGCAAAGTGCGTATGACGTCACGCGCGGCTTTTGCAAAGTGCGTATGACGTCACGCGCGGCTTTTGCAAAGTGCGTATGACGTCACGCGCGGCTTTTGCAAAGTGCGTATGACGTCACGCGCGGCTTTTGCAAAGTGCGTATGACGTCACGCGCGGCTTTTGCAAAGTGCGTATGACGTCACGCGCGGCTTTTGCAAAGTGCGTATGACGTCACGCGCGGCTTTTGCAAAGTGCGTATGACGTCACGCGCGGCTTTTGCAAAGTGCGTATGACGTCACGCGCGGCTTTTGCAAAGTGCGTATGACGTTACGCGCGGCTTTTGCAAAGTGCGTATGACGTTACGCGCGGCTTTTGCAAAGTGCGTATGACGTTACGCGCGGCTTTTGCAAAGTGCGTATGACGTTACGCGCGGCTTTTGCAAAGTGCGTATGACGTCACGCGCGGCTTTTACAAAGTGCGTATGACGTCACGCGCGGCTTTTACAAAGTGCGTATGACGTCACGCGCGGCTTTTACAAAGTGCGTATGACGTCACGCGCGGCTTTTACAAAGTGCGTATGACGTCACGCGCGGCTTTTACAAAGTGCGTATGACGTCACGCGCGGCTTTTACAAAGTGCGTATGACGTCACGCGCGGCTTTTACAAAGTGCGTATGACGTCACGCGCGGCTTTTACAAAGTGCGTATGACGTCACGCGCGGCTTTTACAAAGTGCGTATGACGTCACGCGCGGCTTTACAAAGTGCGTATGACGTCACGCGCGGCTTTTACAAAGTGCGTATGACGTCACGCGCGGCTTTTACAAAGTGCGTATGACGTCACGCGCGGCTTTTACAAAGTGCGTATGACGTCACGCGCGGCTTTTACAAAGTGCGTATGACGTCACGCGCGGCTTTTACAAAGTGCGTATGACGTCACGCGCGGCTTTTACAAAGTGCGTATGACGTCACGCGCGGCTTTTACAAAGTGCGTATGACGTCACGCGCGGCTTTTACAAAGTGCGTATGACGTCACGAGCGGCTTTTACAAAGTGCGTATGACGTCACGAGCGGCTTTTACAAAGTGCGTATGACGTCACGCGCGGCTTTTACAAACTTTTTTTGTGCGCAAAGTTGATAAAGTGCAGCAGTAATGATCACTTTGTGGGGAAACTGATCAATTAGTTGGAAAGTCGGCTCTCGTCTCGATTTAGATTCCGATTCCGATTCCCTCCTCAACTCCCCCTCCCCAAGAAACCCTCAACGACGCGTCATTGCTCGAACGTTGGAGTTCGACGACAGCACGTGACCAAAGCGTGACGTTGCGCGTCTTGCACAGCCAGGATGTGATCTGGGAGGTTATAATTGGAGCCGTTCGCGTCACCTTCCGTTGCAGGTGGGTGAGGATTGCTGGAAATGTAGGAGTTTGTTCTGTGCGACCCCCCCCCTCCACCCCCTTTTTTGTAAGAGTGAGCGACTTGTTGGATTTGTTGGATTTGTCGATGCGGCGGATAACGGCGGTGTGCGCGACGTTCGGTTGGCTCGAATTAACCAACGTTCGTCCTGATGTTCATCAACTCGGATTTCCACCAAAACCAACTTTTATCCGCTTTTCGGACCCCGGGAATGCCTTGCTTGAAGGACTGTGCCACGCATTGGTGCACACCTTTCCCGTGAAACGTTAAGAGGGTGTCGTTTACCTGTAGGTTGGTAACTACAACGTATCCAATGAATAAAGCGGGTTTGAGTGCACCGTGTGGAGCAACACTCAAAACGGGTAACCACCTGAGGGCCCGCCTTCCGCTGTGGAGACTGTAGGCCTTTTGAGCGCTCATGATCCACCCACACCACCACCACCACCACCACCACCACCACCACCCTACCCCCTCCCTGATCTGAACTTCCGATTGATCCCAGCCCCCCACCCATTTAAGGGTGAATGCATTCATCTTAACTATTAAATGTCAATGTGTGTGTGTCTCCTCCATAACTCCAAAACCATGAAACCTAGCAGCTTGGAACTTTGCATGCACATCAAGAAAACTCCAAGGAAGTTCAAGAGTGAAAATTGGGTGTTTGGGTTAATTAAAACATCCCTTTTGAAAATAACGGCCTTATTTAATTATATCCTTCATCAGGCGATCCTCGGCCACCTCGCTATCTGGGGTCTTCAGGCGTCTCCTTAGTTACCTCTCGGGGGTCTGATGCCGCCATGTTTTCTGGCATGCTCAACCATGCCTTGACTTGGAACAGGCCGCAACGATTTCTTCACGATAAAAACATTTTTTTTTCTCACTTTCCTCACTCGTATTATCAAATTCCTGTTCATCATAGCAATGAATCGCTGCATAAATCGATTTTGTAAGTACTATAGTTTTCAAATTGGTTGCTTGGAGCGATTTCATGCATTATGTGAGACGATTTTCCACGATCTACTCTCACGGATTCATGAAAGTATATCATCGAAATATTATTTCGGTTTTAAGGATCGGATATCGTCCGGACTAAATAAGTGTCAATCTCTTGTGACGTCTGATAATTTCATGAAATAACTAGAGGGGGAGCACTCTGGAGAGTGCAAAACCTCCGCCGCCAATACTGCTGGGTCACTCAAGTGAACTTTGTATCTTATTCATTAAATATGATGTCAACAGTGCTGACAGAGTTGTAGTTTTTTTTTTCTCCAACAGATTTTTTTTCTGGGGGGCGGGGGGAGGTTGGAAATCACTTAAAACTTGACTTCCGGTTCCGGTTTTGAGCGGCAAGAGGTCTCCTTCGGGGCTCCCTGCTGACATTCTCAAAGTTAAGTTCCGGTTGTTATTTGTCCCGTTTTAACTGTTTAATTTTCTCACCTACATGTTAATGTGTGTTGCTAGTTCGGTTTTGTTTCAAAAATCGTGCTATTTTGTGAGTATTTATGTCGACGTTCTCACCTGGTGTTTGAGGCCTAGTCCTAGGCTTGAGGCCTACCGGTTCCACTTGGTGTTCGATCGTTTTTTTTTTTTGTTTGTTTGTTTTTTCTCCCCATTACCTTCAATTTCTATCCTCCCCATTACCTTCAATTTTCATCCTCCCCACTTTCCAAACATCCCCCATTCTCCCAACTAATCTCTTTCTTATCTCAAAAAAAAAAAAAAAAAAAAAAAAAAAACCCAACAACAACAACAACAACCTTCTCCCGATTCTGCTACTTCTTCCTCTTAACTTCCTCCTCGTCTTCCTCGATTTCTTTTTTTTTTTTTTTTACACTTCCATGACCTAATCTGTTGAACTCTCTCATACATTAATATTAACAACAAAAACGATCTTATAATGCTTCATCTTCCTCTCTCACACATGTGGTACTCTTTACTGTTTCACAATGCACTACTCTTCTGCTATTTTAACAGACTGCTCTCATTTCGACCTCTCCTTCATTCCTTGCCTAAAAAAATCCAACTATTACAGCGCTTCTTCTCTCCATGCTCTGAATTCGCCTTCATTGCATCCATCAAGAATTGTGTTAAATCGCATCTCTGACCTAAAACTTTTTAAAAACCACAGTTTGCCATGGATGCTCGCTTTCCATCAACCATTCTTTTTCCAACTTCAGTGCCAACTCACCCCCCTCACCCCTCACTCTCACTCTCAAAGCAACCATCCCACTCTTCTCCTCAAGCCTCCCTCTCACCTCTTTCAAAAATTCCCCCCTCACCTTTCTCCCACCTTTCATCCCCCTCACTTTTCCTTCTCTAAGTTGCCCCCCCTCTCATCCACCAACCTGCCTCCCTCCACTGCCCTCTCACCTCCATCTCTTCACTCCACCTCCTCAAATCCTCAACTGCCATCTTCCTTGTCTCTTGTCCCCCTCTCTCACAGCACCACAGAGCCTTTTCTCCTCATTCGGCCCCCTCCCTCGCTATTCTGCAATACCCCACACTCCTTCAGCAACCCTCCTTACCTCCCCCCTCGTCCCTCGTCCGACCCTCCCCCGCCCCCTCCACCTCCTGCACCAAAGCCTCCTCCCCTACCTCTTCATTAAAAGTGTGGACCTCAAATATCCGGGGGCCTTCGCTCAAACCTTTCAGATCTTTCCATGCAGGTTGCCACTGACAAACCAGACATTATCTGCCTAACAAGAAACTTTCCTCTCCCAAGACGTGTCTGACTCCCAAGTATCTCTCCCTGGTTACTCCCTCTTACGGTATGACAGACCTGAGCCTCGTCCTGGTGGAGGTGTTGCTCTCTTCATCAAAGACTCTATTCCTCACTCTCCTGCACTGCTCTCACTCCCCCACACCCCCAGGAATACCTCTGGCTTCGGCTTCCCCTCCACTCCCACCTCATGTTTATATGTGTACTGTACCGTCCACCGAACAGTGATGACTCCATCTACACCTCACTCTCCGAAAACATGGACCATCTTCTATCTTCTCATCCAAACTCTCTCTTCCTCTTATGTGGCGACTTCAATTGTCATCACGCCAGTTGGCTAGGTGTGGGTACCTCTCTCACCTGCCATGGGACATCAGCAAAAGCTTTCTGTGACTCATTGGGAGTGCCCCAATCGGTCAACTTCCCGACCCGGATCTCAACCAATGGTACTCCATCTCTTCTGGATCTGATTTTGACAAATTTCCCTGACAATATCTGCTGCTCTTCCTTCGCTCCAATTGGTTCTTCTGACCACGTCCTTATTAAAGTGGACATCTCTCTGGCTGTTATCAGAGAACCACCTCACCGCCGTCGAGTCTGGCATTTCACTCAAGCCGACTGGCAGGGTCTCGCAGCAGCCATCAAACTTACAGACTGGTCTCCTATCACTACTTTCTCAAACATCAACTCATCCTGGGAATTCTTTCAAAGAAACTTGCTCTCCCTCATGCACAGATTTATCCCCTCTCGTGTTCAGTTGTCTTACCCTTCCTCCCGCCCTTGGTTTACTGAAGCTTGTGGCGAGGCAGTTGTCCTGAAACAACTTGCCTTTGCCTCATGGAAAGCAAACCCAACTGAGGGCAATCTCCAGTTCTTTCCACAAAGCTCGGAACAAGTGTGTAGCTACCCTCAGGAGAGCCAGAAAACAACATCTTTCTCATCTCAAGTCTGAACTCTCAAACCTCTCTCCCTCCTCAAAATCCTGGTGGCGTTTAATCAAATCTGTTTCTGGTGTATGTCAACACTCCATCCCCTCCCTTACCTCAAATGGCCGCACTGCTGATTCCACACGTGATAAAGCTGAATGTCTAAACTCGGTGTTTGCAGCTAAATCTTGTGTCCCAAACCCATCACTATCTCTACCCACTTTACCCAGTCGCACCCAACTGTCCCTGGACTCTGTATCCTTTTCTCCTGACAAGGTGGAGAGCTTGCTTTCAAACCTCGAGTCAGATTCTGCAACTTCGGTCCAGACGGCATCAGCCCACGTGTCCTCAAAGCCTGCTCTTCTGCTCTTGCTCACCCTCTCTCTGTTCTATTCACCCTCTCATTTTCCCAAGGTCATCTGCCATCTGCTTGGAAATCTGCTAACATCACTGCCCTGCATAAAAAGGTGCAAAAACAGATCCCTGTAACTATAGACCAATCAGCCTTCTCCCAATCATCAGCAAGGTTATGGAATCCATCATCGCTTCAGACATGAAATCCTTCCTCTTCTCCAATGGCTTGATTTCCAATCATCAATTTGGTTTCAGACCAGGTCACTCTACCCTAGATATGCTGCTACTGCTCTCCCATCAATGGACGGAGGTCCTCAATGCCAGACAGGAAATCCGAGCCGTATCCCTGGACATATCACGTGCTTTTGACACAGTCTGGCACCCTGCCCTACTCACCAAACTCTCTTCCCATGGTATTCAAGGCCATCTCCACTCATGGCTCGCAGACTTCCTCTCCTGTCGCAGTCAACGTGTGGCCCTAAATGGAGTTCTTTCATCCCCTCTTCCTGTGCAGGCTGGAGTTCCTCAAGGTAGCGTTCTGGGCCCTGTTCTTTTTCTGGTTTTCATCAATGATCTCTCAGACTCTCTGGAAAATCCTCTATTTCTCTTTGCCGATGACTCAACCCTCTGCCGTACCATCTGTCATCCCTCAGACCGGCAAGCAGCAGCTTCTTCGCTCACTGCAGATCTGGATAAAATCACAAACTGGTCCAACACGTGGAACATGTCTTTCAATCCAGACAAATCTCACACTCTCACTATGTCTCTTCGAAGGACCGTTTACAAAACCCCCCATCCACTTTCTCAACAATCCTCTGGAAGAAGTCTTTCTTTCAAGCTTCTGGGTCTCACTATCTGCCATGACCTTTCCTGGGAAAGTCACATTTCCAACCTTGCCTCAAAAGCCAGTCGCCGACTGGGAATCCTCCGTCGTGCAAAGTCCTTCCTCGGCCCTCTTGAGCTCCTGACCACTTACAAAGCTTTTGTCCGTAGCCTGATGGAGTACTGCTCTCCCCTCTGGGCTGGTGCTCCTGCCTCCCACCTTTCTCGACTTCACGCTGTCGAAACCAGGGCTTTTAAGATCATTGGCATCTCCCGCAATGAAGCTGAGTCTTTGGGCCTCTCACTCAATCACCGCAGGTTGGTCGGTGGTCTTTCTGTCTTCTACCGACTCCTCTCCAGCCTTGCCCCCCCTGCTCTCTCTGCGATTTGTCCCAACCACATTTCCACAGGGCGCTCAAGGTCCGCCAACAACCCCCTTCTGGTAAAACTACCAAAATCACGAATCACTGCTCATCTTCACTCTTTCATTCCTCTTTTTCCCCGTCTTTGGAATAACTTCCCTCACTCTATTCTTTCCCATTCTTCCCTTCAGGCTTTCAAAACAGCTGTTCACCACCACCTCTTATCTTCCCCCATCCAAATCCTCGATCTTTTCTACCCCCGATAATCCACCCAAGCCCACTTCCTTCAATTCTCCTGCTTTCCTTCCTGAAAGTCCCTTTAATGTCCATCTTCCCCTCGCCATGTTCCCCGTCCCATCCCCATCCCTCTCCCTTCCACAGTTCACCTGTGTCTGTTCCCCAATGTTTTGTCCCTTCCACTCCCGCCCCTCTTGTCTCATGCCTCCTTGCTGTGAGTTGTGTGTTAGCTCTCATACGAGCGTCGACCAAGGTATAAAAAAAAAAAAAAAAAAAAAAAAACATGTAGAAATGCAAAAAAAAGATCGAAATTTTGTTGAAAAAAAAAGTTGCAAAATTTTTTTTTTGGGGGGGGGAGGGGTTGGAAATCACTGAAAACATGTAGAAATGCAAAAAAATATATATTTAAATTTTTTTTGGGGGGGGGGGTTGGAAATCACTTAAAACATGTAGAAATGCAAAAAAAAAATTTCTCTAACAATTCTTTTTTTTGGGGGGGGGTAACAATTTTTTTGGGGGGGTTGGAAATCACTTAACACATGTAGAAATGCAAAAAAAAATTTCTCTAACAATTCTCTTTTTTTGGGGTGGGGGGGAACCAAGTCCAAAATTTAATGCCATGATCCTTGGACCATACCTAACCCACCCCCCACCAAGTTTCATCAAAATCCGTCGAGGAGTTTTTCCGTAATACTGTTCACAAACAAACAAACAAACTAACAAACAGAAAGGGGTGAAAACAGTAACCTCCATCCATCTTCGAAGATGGCGGAGGGTAACTCATCTGAGAGCAAAGCCGATATACCTATTTACTTTAAGTAAGCAAGGCTCTCTTCCTCCTTCATAGATACACAATAAAATGTGAAATTTCCAAAGCATTAAACTTACCTTTTTCTTCTGTTTGCAGAATTATATTGAGTGAACAAAAAATTTAGGAACATGCCAAAATAAACCAGCTTCATTGAGCTATATGATTGAATGCAATCACTGCTGCACCTCGCGTTCTGTCCCCCAGAGGGACTGCCTTTCTATAGCGTCTGCCAGATCTGTGTATATTTTCGGAGGTTTCGTGAGGTGCTCGACAGGGAATTAATGCAAATCTGGTGAAAAACGGACGTTTTAAAAATAGGTTATAACGTTTGTGCAGACCCCGAAATGATGTACCGTGTGACACATGCACCGACGAGCAGGCAAGATGGCTGATTTTCTGCAATATTTATTTCACGGGCGATTGAACTTTGCGATATCTCCAGGGTTGTTCTGCATTAAACTGCAACTCTTTAGTGGATAATGTCAATATTTGAACAAATTCATTTTATTTCATTAGCTGCTGCATGCACGGTGAAGCTGGCTTTAAAGTTAAAGGGGTCCTTCTCTGGCCTCTGTTCTCTGGCCGCGTCGGGGCGGCGTTTGTCTCTCCGGACGCGTCGGGTGTTTGTCTCCCCGGACGCATCCGTGCAGTAATTAACGCTCCACCGCACGTCTGCTTACCTTCCTCTCACCTCTTACTGTGTTCCCTTCCCCCACCCTCCTCGATCCCCCTCCCTCTTCTCTCTCACTCTTCCCCCCTCTTTTTCTCCCCCCCCTCTCCCACTTTCGTATCCCCATCAGCAAAGCGACAGGTGGTATTACTAGTGATGAATGTAAGAGTAATGAAGCTGCCAGTTTAACGTCCATCTGAGGGATGACACATACATTGGTGAATCACTTTGTCTGTGAAACACTAGGATGACAGTTTATAGCTGGGTCGGGATTCAAACCCAAGTTTGCTTGTCGGTGCTCATGCGCACCTCTATGTTGAAGCTATCCTGCCAGCTCCTGGTCCTGGAACGAGAGCATCCATTGACGTGTTAAGGTGAAGAAGACATTTGGTCATGACAATTTGAGTGTCTGCTACAAATCCAGTTGGATCAACTCTTTCAAACTCTGGATGATTTTTGGGTACATTGCCAACAGTTGGCCCCACTGTTTGCACTGCAACTTCCGAGTCATGATTGGAGACTGCCTTAGGGAGTGGTGCAATCCAATCTGCAGCAAGAATGTCGCTATTAACAGGTTGATGTAGTGGCGAGACATCATTTCTGAAGATGATGGGATCACAAGACCGATACCGCCGAACATGATCAAGATGTCTCTGGACAACTCGATTACCCTCAAGTTTGATCATGACGGACAGCGGTGTCATGTTTGTGAACCCTCCCTGGTAACCAAGCCTTTCCATGACCAAATTTCTCACAAACACTGGGTACCCAGTGTTCATAGACCGCTGTGCAGAATTTTTGTCATGATGAAGTCTTTGGTTCCATTGATTTTGGTATACGGCTGACACCACATCAGGTCTTAGACTTAGACAGTCCAGTCATTAACGCAATTGCTTTTCCAGCAGCTTCTCGGCTGGTGTCATCCACGTTGTAGTGTGGGGAGTGATGCGGTGAGCGAAAAGCAAATGTCATACTCTTGTCTGAAGGCTTCCACCATTTATCTTGTTCGGACCAGACTTGACAAAACCCACGGAGCTTTCAGAGTCGATTTGAAGCTTGATGGTGTGTAATAGCAAACTTGTGAATCACGAGTGGCCTCTCTCAGACCTGCTTCCCGACCTTTGACCCTGAAGCTGATGAGCCACCACATGTTGCTAAGTATCCACAAACTCTGTCTGCGAAGGTTAATTCTGCTGGGGTCCCAGCGTCCAAATCCCGTGTTAACTCTTCAGTGAATTGACCTCCTCCCCAGTCAATCAAGTGTATGCACTGGGAGATGCGAGGGTATAAGGTGTGTGTGTGTGTGTGTGTGTGTGTGTGTGTGTGTGTGTGTGTGTGTGTGTGTGTGTGTGTGTGTGTGTGTGTGTGTGTGTGTGTGTGTGTGTGTGTGTGTGTGTGTGTGTGTGTGTGTGTGTGTGTGTGTGTAAAGGCATGCAAGACAATCAGTTCTACCGTGGCTTGGTCGGCGCCTGTCCTGCTCAGCGATTTGGGAACGCTTCAATTGGTGTCTTCTCTTTCTGCCTGGCGCCCCAGAAGCCCAATCCATCCATCGAGATGCAAACTCCCTCAGGATCTGGACTTGGAATTCAGCCCTTAGTACCGTCCTTCTCTGCATCATACTGAAACTGCTCTCTTCTCTTGAGCTGTACTTCACTCAAACTGCACATGAATTCTCCGCAATCTACTCCATTGGGGGTTTTATTGTCCCTGAACTGTCTCCAATCACGTCCACTTTCGGCATTCAACACTGGCTGTGATGCGCTGCAATCCAGACGCTGGGATTAGTCCCTGCAGCGCGTGTGCGGGGTACTGCCCTCTGATGCTATGACAACTGGGATGCTGGAATGGCGAGCGATACAACAATCGCAGTGTAGGAATGCTGATTATTTGGTCGAAGCATTGGTGAGGTGAAGTGGTTTGAGAATCTGGTTTGGAAATTAAGCACGATAATGGAAGTTTGAGTACGGGTGTCAGAAAATGAGTGTTTGGGAATAAGGTTTGAATACCGAGTTGGAAAATTAGTGTTTGGTAATGAAGAGAACAATGGGGAAGGTTCTAGTGATGATCACAACGCATTTCCCTGTCCACTGATATGAGGGATGGGTGACCTAACTCAACAGAATCATTCAGGAAATTTCTAAACGCTGGGGTTACTTTATCTGTTGAATGCAACTTCTCAGGGTCTTTCCAAAACCACAAGACTTCCGAGGTAGCTTTTGTTGGAGCAAACAATCTAATCATTGGTGTGTGGTCCGTGCAAGTCATAAAATGCCAACCGAAGATGTACTAGTGAAATTTCTTCAATCTATATAATGCCAAGTCCTTCTTTGTCCAGCGGATGAGTTCTCAGCAGGAGATAGTGTTTGAGATGTGAATGTGATTGGTCTCTCAAGGCGGTCTGGCATATGATGTGTGACAAAATGGCACCAACCCCAAACTGTCAGGTCAGGTCATATTTATGTCAGGTCAGGTTAGATCTGTGACCTGCTACAGGTACCATGTAAACCTGTACTAACCTGTTCCATGGTCGGGTTGTCGGCGACTAAACCGTCTCCCCCACCAGGTTTTCTGGTGAGGGGGGTGTTTGGATATGGACACCCAGCAGAATTAAAAACAAAACCTGTCAAAGGGCGGAGGAGCTCCTTGTGAGCCAACGGCCATCCATATCTAGTGCCCAACTGTGTCTGTGGACGTCCTCCTGCAGTTGGGTTACTTCTTATTAGGAGGTTGGTGGCAGGATTTGCACTCCGGCCACTGTAAAACCCTTCATTCCGCAAAACGCAAAAAAATCTGAAAACCCACTCCGTGGGAGTACCTCCTGCGCAGCTTCCCTTCGCAGGGCAGCTCACCGGATGACGGGATTGGGGCAAAGCCTTCGGGACCCCCAATCTTTGATGATAGGAGGGAAACCACGGGGAAATATCCCTGGGTCAGATTGCGGGAGAGTGTCGGAGTGGTGCTGAGGTGTCGTCCACCAGACGGCGGTCTCCTTGGGTTAACCTGAGGCGGTCCCTTCGGGTGGGTGCCTGGAATGTCCTATCCCGAAGAGAGGATGATCACCTGTCTGTTATCATCTGAGCTCAAGCGTTTGGACATCGGGATTGCAGCGCTCTCTGAGGTTCGGAGACCGGATTGCGGCGAGATAATGGTGGGTGGTTACACCTACTATTGGTCTGGTCGCTCTGATGGTTACCATACCCAAGGAGTTGCTGTAGCTGTGTCCAATAAGCTGACCCCAATGATAATTGAGGTAACACCGGTCAACGAGCGTATTATGAGATGAAGGATTCGTCACTCCTTAGGTGTCATTTCCCTGGTCTCTGTTTATGCTCCGACTGAGGCGAGTGATCTCACCGTGAAGGATGCATTCTACGCCACACTCGAGTCTGTGGTTGATCAGTGCCCCAGACGAGATACAATTCTAGTCTTGGGGGATTTCAATGCATCGACTGGAACTGATAGGGATGGTTATGAGGTGTGTGTTGGTCCCCATGGGTCAGGAACTATGAACCAGAATAGCACTAAGTTCCTTGACTTTGCAAGAAGTCATGGACTTAGGGTGGCTGGTTCATGGTTTCAGCGCCCACAAGCTCATCGCTGGACTTGGTATTCCAACGCTGGCGGTGTGGCAAAGGCGATTGACCATGTCCTCATTGATGGTCGTTGGAGGATGATCCAGAACTGCAGGGTCTACCGGAGTGCTCAGTTCCTCAATACTGACCACAGGCTTGTTGTAGCAACTCTAAAGCTGCACCTTAAATCCTGGAGAATGGTACCATCCCAGCCGAGGCTGGATGTTGGCAAGCTCAGGGATGAGAGAGTAGCTGAGGAGTTTGCGAACAAGCTGAGTGGACACTTGGAGGGGTCTGGGTGCTTTGGGGGGTCCTGAAGAGTTGTAGAGCGCCTTCAAGGCCACCGTCCTTGATGTTGCCGGTGGATGCCTTGGAGCTCACCGCAGGGCAAAGAAGAATTTTGTCTCTCAAGGGACACTGGATACCATTGACCAGAGTCGCAGGGCCAGGCTGAATGGCAGAGCTGAGCTGTTCAGGGAGCTGAGGCGTAAAACTGTACGTGCACTGAGGGTGGACAAGGAGGCCTATGTGCGAGGAATCTGTGAGGGGGTAGAGCATCACCTGTGGACAGGTGATTCTCGTCCCGCTTACAGGGGGAATTCGCGCATTACGTTCATCCAACCCATCCCTCGTAGCACTGCAGTTCGAGCAGAGAGTGATAGGCTCTTGACAGAGGTGTCTGAAGTGAAGGCCCGCTGGGCCGGTTACTTTGAGCGGTTGTACCAGGCTGATCCCCCAGCTGTCGAGTTGGCCGTCAAGGGTGTTACAATCCCTGTTGCTGACCCTCGAATCAACTGTGGTCCACCTTCGCTTGTGGAAACACGGGCTGCGGTGAACCAGTTGAAACGGGGCAAAGCTCCAGGGATCTGTGGCATCCATGCCGAACTTCTCAAGGCTGGTGGAAATGCTGCACTCGTGTCGTTGCATGCAGTTTTGTGCTCTGCCTGGAACACAGGCATCATCCCAACTGACTGCAAGAGGGGCCTTGTTGTCCCTCTCTGGAAAGGGAAGGGTGATCGCCAAGACTGCAACAACTACCGAGGGGTGACGCTGCTCTCAGTGCCGGGCAAGGTCTTTGCTCGGATAATTCTTGATAGGGTTTGCCACCATCTGCTTGAGCACCAGCATCCAGAGCAGTCAGGCTTTACACCAAAGAGGTCAACGATTGACCGTATCCTTGCACTTCGTGTCCTCACCGAACGCAGACGAGAGTTTCCGCAGGGGCTGCTTGCAGCCTATGTCGATCTCTGTATAGCGTTCGATTCAGTGAATCGGGATGTCCTCTGGAGGATTCTTGGTCTTCGTGGGGTGCCACCAAAACTGATCGATCTGATGTCTGAACTCTACTCTGGTACTGAGAGTGCTGTGAAGTGTGGTGGTACCATCTCTGACTTATTTCCAGTTGTTACTGGAGTTCGTCAGGGATGTGTACTTGCCCCCACACTTTTCAGCACTTGTATGGACTGGATTTTAGGGAGGATGTTGGAGAGATCAAGTTGCGGTGCATCGTTTGGGAATGTCAAGATCTCGGACCTTGATTTTGCAGATGATGCAGTCATCTTTGCGGAGACTTTAGACATCCTCTTGGGGGACCTCGAGGTGCTGAATGAGGAGTCTGAGCCATTGGGATTACGGGTTTCTTGGGTCAAAACTAAGATCCAGGCTTTCGGTGACATCTTGGATGCTGCTGTCCTGTCTGTGTCTGTTTGTGGTGAGGATGTTGAGGTCGTGGAGAGATTCACTTACCTTGGCAGTGATATTCATGTCTCTGCTGGCTGCGAGTCAGAGGTCAATAGACGTCTGGGTCGGGCCTGGGGAGTCATGGATTCACTGGATCATGGGGTGTGGCGCTGCCGGTACCTGTGCCGGAGGACGAAAGTCCGAGTCTTCAGGTCCTTGGTACTTCCAGTCTTGCTCTATGGGTGCGAGACTTGGACTCTGACCAAGGATCTGAGACGGAGACTTCCTTTGGTACCAGGTCTCTTCGGAGAATCCTTGGCTATCGCTGGTCAGGCTTTGTGTTCAACGAGCGGTTGCTGAGAGAGACTCAAATGAGATTTGTTGGCTGGATAGACATGTGGCTTGTTTTCCTGATGCTGATCCTGCTCACCAGATGCTCTCAGCGAGGGAGCCTCGAGAATGGAGGAGGCCAATTGGCTGACATGCCTTGTAGTTGCCGCAGGTTGATCACCATCTCAAGGAGATGGAGATGGCCAGACGGAGTCCTTTGGAGTACCGGCAGAAAGTGGACTCTGCGACATGCTGCGACGGCGCATGCTCCCATTCATGACCTGACCAAGAAGGATCATGGGTGAATTGCTGAAACTGTTAAAGCAAGACTTTGTAGTCTTGTGGTTTGATTGCTGTACTTCCTCTTCCACATTGACTTAAACCTCATGTGTTGTTACTTTGTTTCCTGTGCTGATACCCAAGGCTTATGCCTGCAGCTGTTGGTTTATCATGAACTCTACTTGCCTGTGTAAAGGATGCATTATTCTTATAGGGTGAACTTATTCAAACCTTGGTCTGCTGACAGTACTCCATCCCCTTATCCTCTTCTCCCTTCCTCACATGCCTCTTTCTTTCTTTTCTTTAGTCAAGAGTAGTTTCTTTCTTTCTTTCCAAATTGCCCTGGTCAGATGTCCTCAGCATGACCCATCCCCTGCAAGGAATTTTGTATCTAAACTGACCTGACACTAAAAGCTCAGAAAGGGTTCCAAGGCTGGCTTGAGGCCTTACCTTTCTCCATGCGCGTGACCAATAAAATGATTCAACCAAAGGAGGTCTTGGAGTTTTTCCACGACACTTAAAATAACCCGAGGAGGGTTGACTCAGCCTGTCATCCTTCTGAAGTCAGCAAAATGAGTACTAGCTTCCTAGGAAGAATGAACCATTCGAGTTTCCCTTGCTTTGTTGTGTCTAACTTTGGTCCCACTGGCCCACTTTCTTTGTTGCTTGTTTCACTTCTGTTTGTTCACTCTTCAATGGGCATACATTTTGTGTACCGCCAAAATTAAAGCTGGAGGAATACCTGTTGCCTGCTTTAAATGACTTTTTGTTGCTTTTGTCATCTGTAAAGGTATCCGCCTTCACAGCTTTGCTTTTATCACATGGTGATCTTTGTGCTATCTTTCAATTGTGCTTGTTGTTTACAGCAATGGTGACGTGCCAGTGGTGCACGGCAGAGGGTACGAAGCTGCAGACCTCTGATTGTGTGCCTTGTGAGACATTCCTGATGGCCTACGCAAATGGGCATCTGGATGATGAGAAGATTGAAGCAGCAGACGATGACCTTTCTTACTGCTTCGACTGTGTAACAGCATATCACCATGCTCGGAGAGTTGTCGTCGCCCAATCCAATTGCTTGAATGAGGTATAAACAATTGCTTGGGTCGGGCATGTTTTTTGTTTTTTCTATACTCATCGAGGCTCATGGAAGAATGATGTGACAGAAGTTAAAATAAAACTATGAACTTAGAGTGTGGCAGTAACGTAACATTCGGATACAATAAACACAGGAAGGAACAAACCGGAAAAAAAAAAGAGAGAGATAAGGGGAGGAAATGGTAACCTTCAAATAAGAGGGTGGTGTTGGGTCAGTGGTGGGAGAGAAATTGCAGGTAAGGTTGGGAAAGATATGAGGGTAGATATGTCTGTCATGAGATTTGAAATGCTATCCGTCTTTTGATTCAAAGCTTGTAATTGATTTTTAAAAAGCGGTGCACCACCATCTCCATCGCTGCATCTGATTATAATTTATGCCCCTATTAACCTTACCTCAACAAATCCTCTTGCTTGTGTGTTAGTTTCCTTCCTTCCTCTGTCTCTTCTTTTCCTGTTCATTCATTCCGACCCAACTGTCAGATAAACACCTTGCTTTCCAATGAGCCTCGATCTTGTAAAGGAAAGAAAATGGAACAATGTCACGTGTAGGTGTGGAGGGATGTAAACTGTAGTGTTCCTATGACCACATGTGCTTTTGCAGGTGCTGAGCCAGCGAGAGTGTTATCGCCTTTCCACTTTGTTTACTCGGACTTTAAAAGATTTTCAAAATGCTGCTCAGGAGGTTTTCCTGTTGGACCAAGGCGAGGAGCAGAGAGTGGGTGGTGAGGGTGTTGATTTGGAGCTGGCGTTGAGAACACCCATTATGGAAATTCTGGAAAATCCTTTCTTACTTAACCATCTGGATGTTGGTGAGAGCATGAAGCAAACTTTTTTTTTTATGCCTCCGCATGATGTTTTTGGTTTGTGCATATGTCCGTCCATGCTAATCTTCTCCGTTTTCTTTGCAACCGCTTATCCGATTGACACAAAATTTTCACCATCGGTGTGACGACTTATGTAGAATGTTTAAATGATGATTATGATGTCATAGGTCATCTGGTGTGACAGCCATGTTGGAAAAAAAGAAAAACTTTGGACCTCTATCTCTGAAACCGCTCCTTGGAAAAAAAATTGAAACTTGATTCATGTGACATACTCCCCATGGGAAACAAGTGTGATTATTTTTTTTTTCATGATGTCATAGGTGGCATCATTATGACATCATAATTGCATTTCTTGAACGCTTTATCCGATCAGTATGAAAACTTTTGAGGGTCATCTAGGGCTAAATTGTATGGCAGAATTTTTTTTTTTATGTCATCAGTCACATTGGTTCAGCAGCCACATGTTTTTTTAAAATGTAAAAACCTTCAAATGGCTGAACAGGTCGAGGGGAAACTTTACAGTTATGATCGCAGATCCATGCGGAACAAAAGTTCTTCACCAATGACGTCATAGGTCACATGCTTTGGTAGCCATCTTGGATTTACCCGAAAACCTTTAAAAATTTCCCCCACAACGGCTGAACAGATCGAGGGGAAACTTCACCCGCATGTTCCCCAAGCCTTGGGGGATACCAGGGTGTTCAAAAATAATTAATAGGTCACATGGTATTGCAGCCATATTGGATTGAACGAAAATATTAAAATTTTCTCTTGAACCGCTTCATCAATTGACGTGTAATATCACAATTATGATCTAGTAGTCATGGGGAATATACATTTTAAATTTCGACTTGATCAGACTTATGGTCTGGCAGCCAGAATTATTTAATACGAGCAAATACCATCTGTCACTTCGCTGACGAGAATACTAAAGGTGGGGGGGGGAGGAGTGAGGGAAAGAGAGTGAGGAGGGGTGGGAGGAAATGAAGGCAGACGTGCGGCGGACGTTCTGTTCAATTCCGTGGCCCACAAAGTGCTGCCATTGTTTCGCTTTTCAGGGGCGGGGAAAAAAAAAAATGTATCAAGCCCTGATTGACTGCAAATATTTGGTACGATCTGAGCTTCAGGCTGTGCTAGCCCATCATTGGCTACACTGACATGACATGATCCAAGCGCAACTTCCTATTGATTGGTGCCCATGAAAGAAAATTGGAGCTTCACCCTCAAATTAAAATCCTTCACAAAAAACTACTTTGGACCAGAGAAAGGCTCCATTCAACCTTCTGCCACCCCAGCCGAGCTTACAATCAACGACAGCAACAAATAATCATAATTTGAAGGCAATTAAAACGTGTACATATGCAGGACTTGTGAATTTCTTAAAGGTAGGTAGCATGCATTACTTGATGAAAGCGAATGAGTTGCATCCACAGATGAAACATTTCAACAGAATTAAGAAATTTGGAATAGAAGGTCAGGTATGGGAGCATGCATCGACCGGAGCATCGCGTCACTGCATCCACTTTCTGCCGGTACTCCAGGAACCTGCGTCTGGCCATCCCCAAAGCAGATGCTTGACCCATCCCCATCTCCTTGAGATGCCGATCAACCTGCTGCAACCATGAGGCATTTGGTCGGCCCGTTGGCCTCCTCCACTCACGAGGCTCTTTCGCTAAGAGAATCTGGTGAGCAGGATCAGCGTCAGGAAAACGAACCACTTGTCCATACAGCCCCAGCTGACATTCACGGACAATGCAGGTACCAAATCTCATTCGATTCTCTCGGCAACCACTCGTTGGATAGAGTCTGACCAGTGACAGCCAAGGATTCTCCGAAGAGACCCGGTACCAAAGGAATTAAGTCTCCATTTCAGATCCCTGGTCAGAATCCAAGTCTCGCATCCGTAGAGCAAGACTCGAAGCACCAAGGACTTGGACACGTACCTTTGTCCTCCTGTAGAGATACTGACAGCACCACACCCCATGATCCAGTGAATCCATGACTCCCCAAGGCCCGATCCAGACGTCTATTGACCTCTTGCTCACAACAGCCAGAGACGTGTATATCACTGCCAAGGTAAGTGACACTCTCAGTGACCTCAACATCCTCTCCACCAATGGGTACAGACAAGAAAGCAGATCCAAGATGTCGTTGAAAGCCTAGATTGGAGGAATGCAATGCACAAATTCCTGTGTAAGCAGGATCAGAATCACTTGACCACAGGTAAGTTCTACCCCCTCAGATTCCTCACACACAGGCCTGCTTGTCCACCTTCAGTGCACATACAGTTTTACCCCTCAAATCCCTGAACAGCTCAGCTCTGTCATTAATCCTGGCCCTGCGACTCTGGTCAATGATATCCAGTGTCTCTTGAGAGACAAAATTATTCTTCACCCTTCGGTGAGTTCCAAGATATCCACTGGCGACATCAAGGATAGTGGTCTTTAAGGCACTCCACAACTCTTCAGGATTCCCCAATGCAACCTGACCCCCCAAATCCCCACACAGCCTGTTCGTAAACTCCTCAGCTACCCTCTCATCCTTGAGCTTGTCAACATCCAGCTGAGGCTGGGATGGTACCTTTCTCCCATATTGCAGCTGCAACTTCAGAGTTGCTACAACAAGCTTGTGGTCGTTATTGAGGAACTGAGCACTTCGGTTGACCCTGCAGTTCTGGATCATCCTCCAGCGACCGTCAATAGGCACATGGTCAATCTCCTTTGACGCACCACCAGCATTGAAATACCAAGTCCAACGATGAGCCTGTGGGTGCTGAAACCATGAACCAGCCACCACAAGTCCTTGACTTCTTGCAAAGTCAAGGAACTTGGTGCTATTGTGGTTCACAGTTCCTGACCCATGGGGACCAACACATGTTTCAGAACCATCTCTATCAGTTCCAGTCGATGCATTGAATTCCCCCAAGATTAGAAGAGCATCTCACCTGGGGCACTGATCAACCACAGATTCGAGCGTGGCACAGAATACGGCCTTCATGGTAAGATCACTCGCCTCAGTCGGAGCATATACAGAGATCAGGGAAACGACCCCCAATGAGTGATGAATCCTTCGTCTCATAATATGCTCGTTGACCGGTGTTACTTCAATTATCATTGGAGTCAGCTCATTGGACATGGCTACGGCAACTCCTTGGGCATGGTAACCATCAGAGCGACCAGACCAATAGTAGGTGTAACCACCCGCCATGATCTCGCCACTATCCGGTCTCCAAACCTCAAAGAGTGCTGCAATACCGATGTTCAAACGCTTGAGCTCAGATGATAACAGACAGGTGATCATCCTCAGAGATAGGACATTCCATGCACCCACCTGAAGGGACCGCCTCAGGTTAACCCCAGGAAACTGCCGTCTGGTGGACGACACATCAGCACTACTCTGACACACACCACCGCTATCTGACCCAGGAAGTTTACCCCGTGCTTTTCCTCCTATCATAAAGGAACGGGGGTCCCGAAGGCTTTGGCCTGATCCCATCATCCGGTGAGCTGCCCTGCAAAGGGCAGGTGCACAGGAGGTACTCCCATCGAGTGGGTTGTCAGTTTTCTTTGCGTTTCTTGTGTGTTTTGCAGAGTGAATGGTGTTGCGGTGGCCGGAGTGCAAATCCTGCCACCAACCTCCGAGAAAAAGTAACCCAACTGCAGGAGGATGTCCGTAGACACAGTTGAGCACTAGAAGTGGATGGCCATTGGCTCACAAGGAGCTCATCCACCCTTTGACAGGTTTTACTTTTAATCCTGCTGGGTGTCCATATCCATACACCCTCCTCACCAGAAACTTGGATATTTCGGATCCACATTCGGATATTTCATTCAAACCATGTCCAATTTCGGATCTTTCGGCCATTGGTGTCGCATGAGACCATCTCAGGTTTTATTACGACAACCACCAAGGACGCATCGACGCGGCATATTTGTGGAAAATTGGGAATTATTCGCAGTTTGAATTAAATCGTACCACGATGTAACCCGTAGACAGTATGGATGTGACAGTCGACTTTCAGGTGTGATGTCACAACGAAGCACGAAAAATAAGATTTTGACTTTTAATCACAAAATGATTTCCTTCATAAATCACAAATCGGAAAAAAAAAAATGCATCTATTTTGTATGGTATCAAGGGATAGGTTAGTGTCGAGGTGGTCTGAGTGTTTGGGTTCCCCTTTAACTATTAAGCCAATACCAGGGGTGTGTTCAGTTACCAAGTTTCTTGTTCAGTGCTTGTCACGAGGCTTAAGTACGCAAGCAAGCACTCCACTCAAAACCGTTGATAAGGAAAGGCTGGCTTGGCAAGTGATATACCAAACGAGCTCCAGTCAAATGTTTTCCACAAAAAGGTTTTTGGTGGTCCCTTGCATTCAAGTGGTAGCAACGTTGCTATTCTCGTATCTTGGGGATGGTGTTATTTGTAAGACATTTGTGAAAAAATGTTGTGTATTTAAGTTTAAAAATAAATGGACTGAATTTCCTTGTTACAGCAACTCACCTGGTCGAGGCCCTTTGTTACCTGGAGACCTTAAAGCAGCCATTCCAGGTGGACTACTATACTCACCCACCTGGTGTCTACCTCTTAATTTTGCATCCTCAGGAAGAGGTCTGTACCAATGTGAAGTGCCAATAAGCTTGCATTGTCATTGTGCCTACACATACATACTGGATGTGGAAAAAAAAAAAAATGTGGTGAAACCAATAATTTATTTGGCAGGTACGACGCTGGGCATTGCGTTCAGCACAGCAGCTCGGGCATTTGAGCCGAGATGATTATTATGGCTTGAGAGATGTGTTCCTCACTGTTCTCAATTTGATACACTCGATTGTGTCCCAGAGAAATGTGGGCTCTGGTGGCGGTTGTGTCACAGCACTTCCTCCACACCTCTTCACCTCTGCGAATAAAAAGAACTTCTGGCTTGGTATGTGCATTCAAGAGTACACGTGTCCTTTGAGTGCCTCCCCCTCCAACTGTCTCCTCCTCCCCTCACCCCTCACCCATGTTTCTCTCTCCCCCCCCCCAAACCCTGTCCATCTCTTTCTCTGTCGCTCTCTGTCTCTCGCCCCCTGATGGTAGTTCGTTTTTTCGGGTGCGGTTTCATGGCAGCTGCTTGTGTTGGTTTGTGAGTTGCTCTGCTTTGGTGGGGGGGGGTTTCCTCTCCTTTTTCGCCCTCGTGCTCGTTACTGCCCTTGTGTACGGTTTTTCCTGTGTTTGGCTTCTGTCTTGAGGAGATGGAGAGACAGAGACTGAGAGAATGAGCACACGGTAGGTGGTGTTCGGGTGCTTTTCAGAACCTCCCGGTTTGCTCGTTTTAACCAACGCTTTTTGGCTGCCTTAAACGATTCTTGGACCTTGTCCATATTATTTTATTTTTCCTCCACTTGCTGGCACTGCTTGTGGTAGGTTTCTTTTGTTGAAATTACTTTTGTTTGAAATTGTTGAAACGTTTGTTTGAATCATAGAATGTTCGAGTCACTTACTCGTAAGAATGGCCTTGTGTGCGATCCCTTGAGGGAGGTAAAGATTGAGGACGTGCTACTGGCAATCGGTGAAATTGTTGGCGCACGTAACATCCGTGCAGCCTCTCGTATGAACCAGAAGGTCGTTGTGTTCGTTTCCGAGGTGCACATGGTAACCTCCGTTGTGTAACCCGACCTGTTTCTCTTTGTTTCCCCATTGGACAAACCTGCGGTTAAGGTGAACGTGTCTAACGCTCCGCCTTTCATGCGAAATGATGACTTCGTGTGCTCAATCGGGCAAGTTCGGTACGATCATATCAAAAATCACGATTGTGCTGATACACTCAGGAAGTGAAGAATTTAAACACGTGACGACCTTTTTATGAAATGGTACTTTACATGATATTGCCCGAAAATGAGAAAAAGCTAAACGTAGTTTTGCATGCAAAAATTAATGGCCATGTGTATGGAATGTATGCCTCCTGGACGTCATGGCGTGCTCTCATTGTGGAGCGTACAGTCACGTGAAGAACTTCTGTCCCGGTTTGATGAGCCCATCAGAAAATCGAGGACAGGAGATTGCAAATCCCCCCCCCCCCACCCCCTTATGGAATGAGGTGTGTGAAAGGGGTGAATCCTCTTCACCACCTGTTCGTGAGCGGGAAGCAGTAGACCTCTCCACCCCTCCCCCCCCCATTTACTGGGGGGTGTGAAGTGGTAGAATCCTCCCCACCACCTATTGGTGAGCAGCAAACAGTCGGCCCCCTCCCCTCTACCTTCTAATGTACCAGAAGTGGTTGGTCCCTCGATCTCCCTGTACAGGACTGTACTGATGATGACATGGAGGGGTTCGTGACAGTGTCTCGTAAAAAAGGGCAAAAACGTTCGTGTCCAGTCGTCAATGAGACAAAGACAACACAAAGTAAGATACTCGTGTCCGATGTACCGAGCTTGCAAGATGCATCTCTCATAGAGAATCCCTCTTTGGGACTGGAAATTGACCCGGAACCGGTTCTAACTCTTGAGTAATTCATTTGCACCACTTTCTGAATTTACTGAGTTGTACGAGTGTGGTGTCGACATTGAGAATATTCGTGCCTCTCAGGAGGTTACAAGTGGGTATTTTGATAACCATGGTCTCTGCAATAATGAAATTGTCACTGAGGTGTGTGCAGCGGTGTGTGTTTGTGATGACAAGGCAGATAAGTCTGAGAGCCCCTCAGAGGAAATCTGTAATCCTACTCAAGTGGAACAAAATGGAAGGGATGGCAAGAAGGAAGCTGCATGTGATAGCGGACAGCTAAAAGGAATGAAAAGATCGATGATTGAAATTCTATGGAGATTTGTGCCTCAGAAATAAGTGTGGATTTGGAAGAGAATGACAGAGATGATGAGGTTGATTTTGATGAAACCTCTTCTACCCTGACAGTTAGTGGGTGTTGTGCCCAAGATGATGACTATGGAGACACCAGTTACAGAAGATGATTATATTAAATTCTTAAATGAAACCTTCAGGAAAAGGCATGTTAGAATTCGGGATTTTTTTTTCCCCGAATCTCCACGCCTTTCTAAAAACTGCAAGAAATATGATTCATGAACCTCATCAAGTCAGAATGTCAGAACCTCAATTCTAGCGGTTGAGGAAGTGTGCCACTCAGGCCAGAAAAGAACTCGAAGAGTAATAATTGAGAAAAGTAAATGAAGGTGGCATCCCTCAACATAAATGGAGGTCGCAGATGGGTGCGTCTCTTCGAGGTGTTGCAGGTGCTTGAGAAAGGAAAAATCGATATTCTAATATTACAAGAGACGCACAACAACCAACCTTGTGAGGACGAGAGGCGCAGGATTTTTAAAGGTTGCCACTTTTTCTCCATTGCCTTTGAGGATGCAAAGGCAGGTGTGGCCAATCAGCGTGCATCCTCGAATGCAACCCTCGGAGATCTCTTGCAGGCTGGTTTGTAAAGGCTTCCTGGTTGCTGTGGAATTTACTAGCAGTAATCAAAAAATTTGTATTATTAATGTGTATTGCCCCAGCAACAGTGCTGAAAGGACTCTATTCCTTCCAAAGTTAGCAGGTTTTTTTTTTTTTTTAAAAACACTGTTGACTTAACTAGTTTAATTTGTATAGGGGGAGATTATCACTGGACAGGAATACTCCTGAGCCCCATCCATCCAGTGCAAGGTATTTGGCAAAACTTGGGCAAAAAATATATATTTAGGGATGTTTGGCATCTACAAAATCCAAACACCCATCAATATACATGGGTGTGTTGTTCAAAGAACCAGATAACCATGGGTCGACTGGACAGACTATGTTAACCAGGGAATGGTGAATCTGGTTCAGAGAACATGCATATGTCCATCTGGCTTTTCTGATCACCATATGATTGTAATGGAATGTATGTTACTCTTTCATTGCTGTAAGAGTGTATACTGGACTTTCAATATTAAATTATTACAAGATGTACAGTTTAAAAATGCCTTCAGACTGGTATGGGAAAAGTTAGAAAAAACTAAAGTGTTCCTATCCGAATGCTCGACAGTGGTGGGACTGTGCAAAATCCCAAATTCGGATTTTCTGTCAACAATATTGCTCACATGCCACCAGTAATGCATCTGGGTTGATAAGTGCTCTCAAAGGAGACGTACTTGAATATGAACAAGAAGCTGGAACATCCAGTGGAAGTGAGCACTATCAGCAGTTGGTGGAAAAAAAATAAAAGATCTTACTGGCTGAACTAGTCAAGGAGCGTGTGGCTGGAGCAATGGTTCACCTTCGGATGAGCACAATTCAACTGGAGACTCCAAATATGGTATTCTTTAACCTGCATAAGGCCGTCAAGACCTCTCGGCCGATTCAGTCTACACTCTTCTGACGGTGTTCTGACTTGCCAGTGACATTAAACACTCAATGCAAGATTTCTATTCAAATCTGTTTCCACCAAGAACTGTGGTGGTGGTGGTGGTCGTATGGCGGCTTAGCTGCCGGGGTAGCTCTCATTTCTTGTAAGCGTGACTGTCGCTGATGCAGTGCCCCTCTACCAGTACACACCCTAACCACAAAGCCAACACCAGGCTCATTAAAACAACTTGAGGATGGCAAAGGCCCTGGACTTGACGGACTTCCTGCTGAATTTTACCAAGCTTTTTGGAATATTCTGGGTCCTGCTCTAATGGAGACCCTGCTTGAGAGCCTAGATCAGGGTGAATTGCCCATGAGCTGCAGGAGAGCGGTTTTGTGTCTCCTCCCAAAGAAAGGGGATTTGCAGCAGATTACAAATTGGTGGCCTGTGTCATTGCTAAACACTGATTATAAAATTGTGTCAAAAGTGCTTACAAGGCATCTTAACAATGTCATCTCTCTCCTGATTGGAAATGACCAAACCTATTGCATACTTGAACGATCCATCTATGACTATTTTTTTGGTTCGAGATTTAATTGCCATCGGTCAAACCGTGCCTCATGGTTTTGGATTGTTACTCCTGGATCAGGACAAAGCTTTTCACAGTGTGGATCATTCTTTCTTATTTGCAGTTCTTACTACAGCAGGTTTTGGAGAAAAATTCATATCTTGCATAAAACTTTTGTACAGAACTGCATTATGCCTGCTAAAAGTAAATAATCATTTGTGTCGTCCTTTCCCTTTTCAGCGTGGTATCTGTCAGGCTTATCCACTGTCAGGCATGTTGTACACACTTTCTGTTGAACCCCTACTGGCTGTCCTTGGTACTTCCTTATCTGGGTTGCCCTTGTCAAACATTCCTAACATTGTCACTTCAGCTTATGCAGATGACCTGTGTGTTGTGGTCAAAAACCAAAAAGATGTCATTGAGCTGTCCTGTTGTCTTGCCAAATTTGAACTTGCCTCATCAGCAAGAGTAAATTGGAACAAGGATGTCGCTCTTTGGCTATACCCAGATACACACTCTTTGTCACACTCTTCATGTGCACTTCTCCCAACTCTTCCATGGGGAATGTTATGGAAAACAGTTGGGTTTAAATACTTAGGAATCCATTTGGGAACTACGAGCTCTTTGCAAAATAATTTGGATGGGTTCCTAGATAACATTAAGCAGAAACTATCAAGGTGGAAAGGAATGCTTCAGTTCTTGTCACTTAAGGCAAGGGGAATGATCATAAATAACGTGATACTTCCAACCGTATGGCACAAGGTCATCACACTCCAGCCTCCTCAAGCTGTGATCACAAGCATTCAAAAGGGTCCAATAATCTTATAGATTTTTTTCTGGGGAGGCTACCACTGGCTCAAGCCAGATGTATTGTGCAGGCCACGAATGTCTGGTGGCTTAAACTTGGTGCACATCTCTAGTCGAATAATGACAATAAAACGTCTAATGTATGGTGAAGTAGTGTCCTGGCATCCTCTCTAATACCTTGCTTCGGCAAACAGTTGGAATGGACTATGACCGGGAACTCTTCCTCATGGACCTAAAGCAGGTTGGTAGAGCTCGGCTCCCTGCGTTTCATCAATCTCTTCTGAATGCTTAGCAAGCTATTTGAGTGCAGTGGCTAGAGATCTCATATGATGCCAGGAAATTTGTGCATGAGCCACGATTCCAAAATTCATTATTTGCTGCAATATCTCCCAGCCGATCCTTCATTGAATATTTTCCAAATCGTGGAATAAATAAAGTGCGAGATCTTGTGGAGCCTTCCTTGAAACGATGGTTGCCTGCTGGCTCTGTTTCTAAAGAAAAATTGGATTTCATTCAATGAGTAGTGGTTGAGGTCATGAGGATAGTAACCAAGCTTTTTCTACATTTAAATATTGGGTGGAATGGAGTAAATGAAGAAGTGCATTTTCGCCTAAGCTTTCCTGAACTTTTAATCACTACCCAAAAACACCATGACGTGTTCTCTTCAAACAGTGACGAGTCTGGTGTGTTCCACGTCATGGGAAAAACAAACAAACAAACAATATATGGAATTTGTCGAGGTGTGTTTACCGGGCTGTACTGCACCGTTAAGAAACCACTGGAAAGAAACTTTACCTGCAGGAGCTTTCCTTATTCCCAATTGGAAGGTGATTTATAGATCCTCGACTGTTGGTTGCACGAGAGACCTAAATTGGAGGCTGTGCCATCAGGCCCTAGCCACACAGGTTTTACTCCAGAAGTTAAACCCATTTGTGTCTAATTCATATCCCTTTTGTAAAAGTATGGAAAATCTATCATGTTTATTGAGTGCAAGAGGTTGTAACCTCCGATTCTGTAACAGTCGTTTTTTTTGAAATTATAAAATTGTTTTTTTTATTTTCCAATCTTTATTTATGGGCTTCCTTTCAACACTGGAAACAAACCTATGGTTTTGTTTTTGAATTTTTTTACTTGGAATTGCAAAGCTTACAATTTATAAAACCACTAAAGTCAGATTGGTGAAGAGGAAAAATGAAAATGCAGTTTTTTGTTTCAAAGGCATGGTGTCTGCTCGTATAAAACTGGAGCACGCATATATATCATGTAAACATGGGTGGTCTTAAATTTGCATTGCAAAATGGTTTATACTTTTAAATGTCCTATGGATATACTTTTTTAAATTGATAAATGTCCTAATAAAAGTCAAAAGTCTCTTTCTCTTTCTCTTTCTCTCTCTTTCTCTCGGTTCACGAAAAAATAAGTGACCACAATATTCGTTATTGTTGGGCGTCTGTCTGTCCCGAGCATAGCTCCGTGGGTTTTGATCCGATCCTGATAAAATTTTGGTGGGAAGTTTATATCGTGATCTAGTTGAGTTTTCCTGAGAATGGGCATGGTGCGCCCATTATGGGCGGACCCACGCCCAAAAAACGTGTTTTTAGGGGGTAGCCGATTTCAATTTGCATCTTCTCCTAGGGGGTTTGTCGAATCTGACAGGGATTTCGGTATTTGATTAGCCCAATGGCACCTGCATAGCCCCACGGAACTCGATTTTTATTTTTTTTAATTTTTTTCATTTTCGTCCCAAGGTCAAGATCACAAGGTCACAAACTTAGAAAATTGTGAATTTTGACATAAAAATCCATCTCTGAGGGGTTTGTCTAATCTGGCAGGGGTTTGGTATTTGGTTAGCCCAATGGCACCTGCATAGCCCCATGGAGCTCGATTATTATTATTTATTTATTTTTTTCATTTTCGTCACAAGGTCATGAACTTAGAAAATTGCGAATTTTGACATAAAATCATACGACTGCCCAAACTTTGAGAGCTAGGATGACATTATTTTTTATGCATAATCTTTAGGTCACTCCCCACCTAAAGTCTTGAAACCATGTTGCTCTATCTCGAACACCTTGCCCGTGGCGCCCCCTTCAAGTTTGTTTTTACGCTGATTTCATCAAAGTATGGATAATCCGAGGAGTGTGAAATGCCATAGAGCCTATATGGCGTTACATTGTTCCTGGAATGTTCCAGCGGAAGTTTTGCACCAAAGGTCATAATCCTTGACCTTTGATCTTTAAAGTTCACAAAGGTCAAATTTTCAAAGTTGTGGGAATCGAACCTGGTTTTCGACCTTCTTCAACGAACTAACTCCAATAAGCTATAGCATGTATCCTGTTTCCTTATTTTAATGTCCACAACATTGTTTTGTGACCTTTAAAGGTTATGCAAAGGTCAAATTTTTAAAGTTGTTGAACGAAACCGGGTTTTTGACATTTTGCAGCAAATAACCTGTCACTCGTACCACATCATGTTGATCATTTTTATAACTTGGTCAAACATTATCACATTGTCTCATCCTTGACTTCTGAAACAATCTACATTGTCAAATACTGCTCGTGAACCATCGTCGTCTTCAGACTTCTCTCTTTCTCTTCTTTCTCTTTCTCTTTCTCTCTTTCTCTCTTTCTCTCTTTCTCTCCTTTCTCTCCTTTCTCTCCTTTCTCTCCTTTCTCTCCTTTCTCTCTTTCTCTCTTTCTCTCTTTCTCTCTTTCTCTCTTTCTCTCTTTCTCTCTTTCTCTCTTTCTCTCTTTCTCTCTTTCTCTCTTTCTCTCTTTCTCTCTTTCTCTCTTTCTCTCTTTCTCTCTTTCTCTCTTTCTCTCTTTCTCTCTTTCTCTCTTTCTCTCTTTCTCTCTTTCTCTCTTTCTCTCTTTCTCTCTTTCGGCTGTTGGTGAGTTGAATGGAGTGTCATGGCGGCTGTGTGGTCTTGGTGAGCTGTGAGCTGCCCTGTTTGTTCACCTTTCTATCCCCTTTCACCTCGTTCTTTTCACCTCCTTTCCTTTGTTTCCTTCTACACATCGTTATTTGTGCCCCCACCCTCCCCTCTTCGTTAGACCTCGCGCTTCGGCCTTCCCTCACGCCGTCGTCACCCCATCCCGCCCATCTGTCCTTGTTATTTCGCGGTTTGCCCTTTGATTCATCTCTTCCCATCCCTCCCATCCCTCCCATCCCCCTGTTTTCTCCTCGCATACTTTTTTCCCTGAGATAGAGAGAGAGAGAGCCCACAGCTTCTTTGTGGATAGCTTTGAGTTGGCGGCCTTTCAACTGATCGTTTTTTTTTTTCTTCACTGTAGCTGTGTTTATTTCCTTTGAAAACCTGTCTCAGCTCGTATTTAATAACTGTACGAGAGCAATCACCCCTCCTCCCCCTTCCTAAATATGACTTCGTATTCCCATTATGCGGCATTCGAAGCATAACTTGTAATTCATATTGTAAGCATATTGCTTGTAATTCGTGTAATGCGGCTCTCTGTGTCTCTGTCTCTCTGTCTCTCTCTCTCTCTGTGTAAGTGTCATGGCAGCATGTTGGTGCGTGTTTTAACTCTGTGTTGTCCCTTGGGCTCTCTTGTCTACCTTACCCAGCTGCACAGTTTTTTTTTTTCTTCCTCCCCCCCCCCCAACCCCCCGTCTTGTCCACCCATTTCCCAAGTTGGAGAGAGGGAGAGGAGAGCATTTACGGCGGTATTCGGTATGTTCGTTGTGCTTTGGGCGGTGCCCGTGCCGATCTACTGTTGTGTATTAGTTTATTGCGTTTATTTATTTATTAACCTATTTTGTATTGGATTCGCTATGTATGCTAGATATCCCTTATTGTCGGGGTGTGTGTGTGTGTGTGTGTGTGTGTGTGTGTGTGTGTGTGTGTGTGTGTGTGTGTGTGTGTGTGTGTGTGTGTGTGTGTGTGTGTGTGTGTGTGTGTGTGTGTGTGTGTGTGTGTGTGTGTGTGTGTGTGTGTGTGTGTGTGTCTGCAACGCGAGGCTCCACAGCACGAACCAGCAAACCGATTTCGATGAAACTTTGCCAACAGGTGCCATATGGTCTGGGAAGGTGCGCGTTTGAATTTCGTTGCCTCACAACCACCCGTTGCTGTGCAGCGGCCGAAAAACCGCATACAGTATTTTCAATACTTGTCCTTCAGTTTTGAATGTAGAGAAACGAGACTTTGGAATTAAACACTTCGAGATATTCAGAAAATTTTACTCGAGCCGATTTTTGATTTAGGTTTTATTTTTCAAATGATCGTCCTTCAAAAATCGGGTGTCTATTTACCGTCATTTAAGGTGTGTATAGTGTTTGTAAGGAACGACACCGTCGTTCCACCTTTGATCTCTCCTCGATCCAAACGTTATTGACCAAAGTGAAAAGGATCCAAAATAAATGGAATCACCGGCATTTCTGTCTTTGTGGATCTCTAATAATGTTTATTTATTTACCGTAAACTATTCCACGATCCACACACCACCTTCAATTATTTATTTACCGAAAACAATTCCATGACCCACACACCACCTTAAATTATTTATTAATTTACCAAAAACGATTCCACGATCCACACACCACCTTCAATTATTTATTTATTTACCGAAAACAATTCCATGATCCACACACCACCTCCAATTATTTATTTATTTACCGAAAACAATTCCACGACCAGCCTGGTGTTGGCTTAGTGGTTAGGGTGGCGGCTTGGGATCCAAGGGTCCTGAGTTCAAGCCCCGTTGGCTGCTGAATTAACACCAGGGGGTTGACTCAGCCTGTCATCCTTCCGAGGTCGGCGAAATGAGTGCCAGTGTACTGGTCCCGGTGTATGCCCCGGTAAGAATAGGTGTACCATATCCCTGTGTGTCGTAAGAGGCGACCAGGGTTGGCGTCGGGAAGGGCATCCGGCCATAAAACATTACCTCAAGAAAAAAAGCCAAACCCCTGCACAGCAGGGAAAAATGGCTGTAAAAACGGTCATTTTTTTTTAATTCCACGACCCACACACCACCTTCAATTATTTATTTATTTACCTTAAACAATTCCATGATCCACACACCACCCTCAATTATTTATTTATTTACCGTAAACGATTCCACGATCCACACACCACCTCCAATTATTTATTTATTTACCGAAAACAATTCCATGATTACAAACACCACCTCCAATTATTTATTATTTAAAGTAGGAGTGGCTTATGAAAAGTGGGCGTGGCTTATGAAAAGTGGGCGTGGCTTATGAAAAATATTGTGTGGCTAAGGAGGTGTGGTCAAATAAGAGCATTGAGAGAAGTTTATCTGGTTTTCCGTGTGTGTGTGTGTCTGCAACGCGAGGCTCCACAGCACAAACCAGCAAACCGATTATTTTTCAAATGGTAGTCCTTCAAAAATAGGGTGTCTATTTACCATCATTTTTTATGAGGAGTGCCAGTTGGCAAAATACGCAATAGGAAAAATCTTGCCAGGCAGAGGAACAATTGTATGTGAACCAATACGTCTTGGCAATGAATCTCCGTCGGTCGATCGGTCAGAATGAAAAGCATCATATCCGAGCGAATCCCTCGTCACCTACCGGCTTGTTCATTATACTTTTTCCTTTTGTTTAAATTGTTTTTGTTTTCTCGCAACCCATCGAAGTTTGAATCGTGTTTGCCGATTTATTTTTTTATACATCCGGCCATTGAAGAGTCATGGCGGGTGAAAGTTCCCTGTATGTTTCCTTTGAAGCACGAACCCGTAAACATGGTTTTGTTTGTATTCTTCCGTCAGAGATCGACATGGAGAAGCTAATTGTTGGTGTAGGTGAGATTATCGGGATTGAAAATGTTAAGGCGGTTTCCGTATGAACAAAAAGATTGTTTTTTTCGTTTCTCAAGTGCCGATGGTTGCTCAAGTCGTCGAGCGTGGAGTTTTCTTTGATCCCGATATTTATGTTCCTTTTTTCCCCTTTGGATACTCCCGCAAAAAAGTTGTGATTTCAAATTTACCACCTTTCTTTAAATGTGATCAGATTGTAACCCAGTTAAAACGATACGATACGGTTGTATCCCCATTAACAATGATTCCGTTTTGTAGTCTGAATGATAATTTTAAACACATTATGTCGTTTTGTCAGATTGTTTACATGATCTTACCACCAGGTGTTTCAGGTTTCCAGGCAATCCTTCCCTTAAAAATCGAGGGACATATTTATATGGGATATGCAAACACAGAAACCCTTGTGTGTTATAGTTGTGGTGAATTTGGCCATGTTAAACGATTGTTCCCCAAAGACATGCCGAATAAAACAAGTAATGAAGGCTCCTCATCCCAACAACTCCCCATCCTAGATAATGCTCCCATTACAGAAGCAGAAGCTTCCCATGAAGCACCTGCTCCTACTCTGATTACTAAAAGTACAAAAAGATCTCTTTCCCCTTCTTAAAGCACCGCTGAGCCCTGATCGAAAATCCTCGCTGCTTCAGCGGCTCCTCGCTCCTTCGCACAGGTGGTTGTGGGGACTTACCCCACAACACAGGCCCCATGTGCTTCGGTTTCATCAGTTGGTTCCTCTTCTGAACCACCTGGTACCTCTAAAATGTTATGTAACGACGCTAATGTTACCTTCCACCCTCCACCTGTTTCCCCCCTTCCTCCCCCTCCTTACCCCATTTGCTCTTCTCTCCCTCCCCCTCCCCTTGCCCCTCATGCCTCTTCTTCTTCTTCCATCGCTGCTCCCCCCCACCTCCTTCCCCCCTTTCCTTCCCTGGTTTGCAACCTCCAACTATTCCCCCCCAGACTGGACTTACTCCCTCCATACTCTCTGAGTCATCTCAGCCTTGTAGTGCTCCTGTTAAAGATAGCAACATTGCCATCACTATCGTTAATGACACATCCAAGCATGTAACCGCTGAAAGTGTTCCTCTTACATCTTTGTCCTCTTGAACCAACCATGGAGATTGAGCAAATGGGTGAAGGCCCTGAGGAAAACTAGGACTATCATTCAGACGGTTGCTCTTCTCTGTCGAGTTCTTTTGGCGAGGATATCCCCCCAGATAGTAGTCTTGATGATTCTGAAATTTCTATTTCTGATATCTCAGACTTTTTTTTTTTTTTTTTTTTTTTTACAAAAAACTACTCGTAAGAAGCGAGTAGATCTAAATTATTTTTGTCCAGAAAGCACAAATGATTGTTAAGAACCTGGAAGCTGCTGCCATTTCCAGCGCTTCTTGTAAGAGACTAAAAATATATATATTCTTAAAGCAAGGAAGCACTTGAATGCATAAAAACTTCTTGTTATGATTATAGCAAGTTTAAATATAAATGGAGGACGTAATTATTTACGTAAAGTTCAAACGATGAAGCTAATTAATAATGTAAAGGTCGATATTCTTCTTTTACAAGAAACTCTGCAGACTGGAGGCTGAAGTTGAAAGGCACTTGGTTTTTTTTTTTTTTTTTTTTTTTAGTAACGCAGCCTCCGTGAGTGCCGGTGTTGCTTTTTGTATCTCTGCACGTCTTCCCATCTCCTCTCTTGTTTTTAAAGAAATTGTTCCTGGATATTTAGCTGTGATTGATTTTATATATAACCGCCAGTGGATTTTAATTGTCAATGTTTATGCCCCAAGTGACAGGTACAGTCAGGACAGCTTTCTTCACTGAATCCTTCACTTTTCTTAATCATCTCACCCCCCGATACCCTATTGTGCTTAGTTGGTGATTTTAATTGTACATTAGATCCAGTCAGAGATCGGAACAGCCTTGAAACTCACCCAGCTAGTGCTAAGCCTTTGTCCACACTTTTGTTACAACATGATCTTAGTGATGTTTGGCGGCTACAGCACGGGAACATTCAACAATTTACTTGGTGTCGTTGCTTGTTAAATAACACGTCGCTTGCAAGGCTTGATAAATTTTACATTGGTCTCTCCTTTTTAAACCGTGTACGTTTTACTGACATCACTCCCTCTGGCTTTTCTGATCATTTTTTTAATTAAATGCATCTTTCTTTTCCTAGTCTTCAGAGGAAAACTTCTCATTGGTCTTTTAACACCTCTCTTTTAAATGATTCCATTTTAAAATCATCTTTTAAAAAAAATGGCTTCGAATTCTAGAATCACGGAACGATTATACAAATCTTTGTCATTGGTGGGATTATATAAAAGCACAAATCCGAGTCTTCTGTCAGCAATATAGGAATAACTTCACGAATGTAAAGCAAGCCAGGATAAGTATTTTAAAGAAAGAAATCCTTAATTTACAAGATAGCACGATTAATATTGATAAGGATGTATGATGCCGGTGGCTTTATGAGAAACAAGCCCTACTGAATTGTTTGATTAAAGAAGATGCTCTCGGAGTGCTAACCCGACGAAGAGTGAAAGGTCTGTCGATTTCAGAAACTTGCTGCAAAGACTTTTTTAACTTTGAAAAAAACTACAAAGTCGAATCGTTTACTGTTGGGCTTACGTTCAAGTGATGGACAAGTTATTGAAGACAATGCTCAGTTGAAGTGTTTTATTCGGGATTTTTACAAGATTGTTTTCACCACAAAGAAAAGTAATGAATGAGCAATGTCTGATTTTACCCACAATTTTACCCACAAATCTACCACAATTGGAAGAATCGCAACAACACTCTTTAGAACAAGATTTTACTGTAGATGAACTTTTAATAGCTCCTAATGACCTTCATGATCATAAAGCACCTGGCCCTGATGGTTTACCTGTTGAATTTTATAGAACATTCTGGGATTTGCTTGGACCAACACTTTTCTTTTAGATGTTTTCAAGTTTAGTTTACAAGATGGTTTGTTACCATCCAAGTTGTCGCCGTGCAGTCGTGTGCCTTATCCCGAAGAAAGGAGATCTCCAGACCTTGCAGAATTGGAGACCTATTTCTCTGCTTTGTGCGGATTACAAAATCTTTTCCAAGGCCCTTGTAAATCGTATAAAGCCTTTTCTTAGCTTTTTAATTCATTTTGATCAATCTTTTTGTATTCCAAACCGGTCTATTCATGATAATATTTTTTTTTAATTCGGGACTTGTGGGATGTCTGTGCTCTTCAAAAGCAGAATGCTGGCTTGTTTTTACTGGACCAAGAGAAAGCTTTCGATTCTATGCGCCATGAATATGTATTTTATACCTTAAAATATTTGGTATTGGAGCAACTTTTATATCCTGGATCCTCATTGTTGTATAATCATGTTTTTAGCATTATTAAAGTTAACGATAGCTTATGTGCACCATTGATGGTTGGAAGAGGAGTTCACCAAGGGTGGTCCGTTATTGGCCATTCTCTACTCCCTCTGTATTGAACCCCTCTTAATTTGCCTTCGTGCCAGTCTACCAGGTTTTCCTGTGATGCCAACTGAAAGGCCAATTGTTATCTCAGCTTAAGCAGATGATGTGTGTGTTGTGGTGCATAATAGTGATGTCACCATGTTATTAAATGACTTGGGAAAAATTATCTTCGGCTTGCACAACTACAATAAATTGGAACAAATATCAAGCTCTATGGATTGGCCATACCCTGGCTGTTGGTTTGCCTCATCTTCCCAGAAATTTGCAGTGGGAGAAGGAAGGTATCCGCTATCTAGGTGTGTGCATTGGCACCCCAGCTTTTATGGCTAATAATTGGTTAAATACAGTTAACAAAATTGTAAAAAAAAAACTAGAGAAGTGGAGAGGAATATATTACTTACCTTGTCGTACAGCGGTCGTGCACTAGTGATCAATAACATGTTGGCTTCCTTGTGGAACAAAATGATTGCCTTGCACCCTCCTGAAGCACTGTTTCTGACTATCCAGAAACATCTGCTTGTTTTTTTTTCTGTGGTGGCAAACATTGGGTCAAGCTGAAGTCATTTACCTTCCATTGGCAGATGGTGGCCATGGTCTTATTGACGTTCTCAACCGACTAATGGCCTTTCGAGTCACCACTGTCCAACCCTTTGTTTTTTTTCCACATCACTCCAATGGCGCCCCACTGCCAAGCATTTGCTGAAAATGGCTGGCATGCTCGACTTCAATCAGGAACTTTTTCTCATGGACTTGGAACATGTGGACATCTTTCCATTGCCTTTGTTTTACCAAGACCTGTTGCAAGCCTGGCAGCCTCTTGTAGTGCACAGAGTTATGGCTCACTACAACAACAACTTTCTCGACGAGCCGATCTTCTACAATCCACTTTTTCCTAACATACCTCAATCACGTGCTTGCATACAATGCTTCATAAGCTCCGGCGTACGTGTCATACGAGATCTGCGGAACGAGAATAAAACATGGCACTCAGTCGGGCATATTGCGACTACCGTTGGTATGCGCTCTTTAAGAACTGTCTCCCAGCTCGTCCAGGAGGTTCTGCGTACCTCCAGAAGTCTGGGACTCCATTTTGATACCACCAACGTTGTCCCTGCAATCCATGTTCCCCTCTTTCTGCAGTTATGTATAACATCAGTGGCATTAACAGAAACTATGATCCTGTCTTCCTCTCCACTTCCTAGTGTTGCTAAAAAGTGCCTGTACCACCTTTGTGTTACCATACGGCATCCTTGTGTGTGCAAAGATAGTTTTGGATCCCGATGGAAGGTGATTTGCCCCCGCCCCCACCCCCCCCATGTGTCTACAATGGGCTCCCTTGTATGTCCCACCGATCGTAAAACGGACTGTTGATATCTCTTAGAGAATTGTACATATGATTTTACCTACGAACGTTTTATTACATCATTTTAAAGTTTTAAATTCCATTTCATGCCCCTTTTGTATGGCCTCTGAAGATTTATATCATGCCTACATTGACTGTGCAAGACTGGACCCCACTTTTTACCTTTTTATCACAGTTGTGCTGTCACATGAAAATTGTATTTTCTTTACGTGCTTTTATTTTTGGATTGCCGCTAAATTCCAAAAACCAGGTTGATTCCGCTCTTGTCCATTTTGCAATATTAACAACAAAAACGATCTTATAATGCTTCATCTTCCTCTCTCACACATGTGGTACTCTTTACTGTTTCACAATGCACTACTCTTCTGCTATTTTAACAGACTGCTCTCATTTCGACCTCTCCTTCATTCCTTGCCTAAAAAATCCAACTATTACAGCGCTTCTTCTCTCCATTCTCTGAATTCGCCTTCATTGCATCCATCAAGAATTGTGTTAAATCGCATCTGTGACCTAAAACTTTTAAAAACCACAGTTTGCCATGGATGTTCGCTTTCCATCAACCATTCTTTTTTTTTTTCCAACTTCAGTGCCAACTCACCCCCCTCACCCCTCACTCTCACTCTCAAAGCAACCATCCCACTCTTCTCCCTCCAAGCCTCCCTCTCACCTCTCTCAAAAATTCCCCCCTCACCTTTCTCCCACCTTTCATCCCCCTCACTCATCCTTCTCAAAGTTGCCCCCCTCTCATCCACCAAGCTGCCTCCCTCCACTGCCCTCTCACCTCCATCTCTTCACTCCACCTCCTCAAATCCTCAACTGCCTTCTTCCTTGTCTCTTGTCCCTCTCTCCCCCAGCACCACAGAGCCTTTTCTCCTCCTCATTCGGCCCCCTCCCCTCGCTATTCTGCAATACCCCACACTCTTTCAACAACCCTCCTTACCTCCCCCCGCCTCGTCCCTTGTCCTACCCTCCCCCTCCACCTCCTGCACCCAAAGTCTCCTCCCCTACCTCTTCATTAAAAGTGTGGACCTTAAATATCCGGGGCCTTCGCTCAAACCTTTCGGATCTTTCCATACAGGTTGCCACTGACAAACCAGACATTATCTGCCGAACAGAAACTTTCCTCTCCCAAGACGTGTCTGACTCCCAAGTATCTCTCCCCGGTTACTCCCTATTACGGTATGACAGACCTGAGCCTCGTCCTGGTGGACGTGTTGCTCTCTTCATCAAAGACTCTATTCCTCACTCTCCATGCACTGCTCTCACTCCCCCACACCCCCAGGAATACCTCTTGCTTTGGCTTCCCCTCCACTCCCACCTCATGTTTATATGTGTACTGTACCGTCCACCGAACAGTGATGACTCCATCTACACCTCACTCTCCGAAAACATGGACCATCTTCTATCTTCTCATCCAAACTCTCTCTTCCTCTTATGTGGTGACTTCAATTGTCATCACGCCAGTTGGCTAGGTATGGGTACCTCTCTCACCTGCCATGGCACCTCAGCAAAAGCTTTCTGCGACTCATTGGGACTGACTCAATCAGTCAACTTCCCGACCCGGATCTCAACCAATGGTACTCCATCTCTTCTGGATCTGATTTTGACAAATTTCCCTGACAATATCTGCTGCTCTTCCTTCGCTCCAATTGGTTCTTCTGACCACGTCCTTGTCAAAGTGGACATCTCTCTGGCTGTTATCAGAGAACCACCTCACCGCCGTCGAGTCTGGCATTTCACTCAAGCCGACTGGCAGGGTCTCCGAGCAGCCATCAAACTTACAGACTGGTCTCCTATCACTACTTTCTCAAACATCAACTCATCCTGGGAATTCTTTCAAAGAAACTTGCTCTCCCTCATGCACAGATTTATCCCCTCTCGTGTTCAGTTGTCCTACCCTTCCTCCCGCCCTTGGTTTACTGAAGCTTGTGGCGAGGCAGTTATGCTAAAACAACTTGCCTTTGCCTCATGGAAAGCAAACCCAATTGAGGGCAATCTCAGTTCTTTCCACAAAGCTCGGAACAAGTGTGTATCTACCCTCAGGAGAACCAGAAAACAACATCTTTCTCATCTCAAGTCTGAACTCTCAAACCTCTCTCCCTCCTCAAAATCCTGGTGGCGTTTAATCAAATCTGTTCTGGTGTATGTTCCCCCTCCATCCCCTCCCTTACCTCAAATGGCCGCACTGCTGATTCCACACGTGATAAAGCTGAATGTCTAAACTCGGTGTTTGCAGCTAAATCTTGTGTCCTAAACCCATCACTATCTCTACCCACTTTACCCAGTCGCACCCAACTGTCCCTGGACTCTGTTTCTTTTTCTCCTGACAAGGTGGAGAGCTTGCTTTCAAACCTCGAGTCAGATTCTGCAACCGGTCCAGACGGCATCAGCCCACGTGTCCTCAAAGCCTGCTCTTCTGTTCTTGCTCACCCTCTCTCTGTTCTATTCACCCTCTCATTTGCCCAAGGTCATCTGCCATCTGCTTGGAAATCTGCTAACATCACTGCCCTGCATAAAAAAGGTGCAAAAACAGATCCCTGTAACTACAGACCAATCAGCCTTCTCCCAATCATCAGCAAGGTTATGGAATCCATCATCGCTTCAGACATGAAATCCTTCCTCTTCTCCAATGGCTTGATTTCCAATCATCAATTTGGTTTCAGACAAGGTCACTCTACCCTGGATATGCTGCTTCTGCTCTCCCATCAATGGATGGAGGTCCTCAATGCCAGACAGGAAATCCGAGCCGTATCCCTGGACATATCACATGCTTTTGACACAGTCTGGCACCCTGCCCTACTCACCAAACTCTCTTCCCATGGTATTCAAGGCCATCTCCACTCATGGCTCACAGATTTCCTCTCCTGTCGCAGTCAACGTGTGGCCCTAAATGGAGTTCTTTCATCCCCTCTTCCTGTGCAGGCTGGAGTTCCTCAAGGTAGCGTTCTGGGCCCTGTTCTTTTTCTGGTTTTCATCAATGATCTCTCGGACTCTCTGGAAAATCCTCTATTTCTCTTTGCCGACGACTCCACCCTCTGCCGTACCATCTGTCATCCCTCAGACCGGCAAGCAGCAGCTTCTTCGCTCACTGCAGATCTGGATAAAATCACAAACTGGTCCAACACGTGGAACATGTCTTTCAATCCAGACAAATCTCACACTCTCACTATGTCTCTTCGAAAGGACCGTTTAGAAAACCCCCCCATCCACTTTCTCAACAATCCTCTGGAAGAAGTCTTTTCTTTCAAGCTTCTGGGTCTCACTATCTGCCATGACCTTTCCTGGGAAAGTCACATTTCCAACCTCGCTTCAAAAGTCAGTCGCCGACTGGGAATCCTCCATCGTGCAAAGTCCTTCCTCGGCCCTCTTGAGCTCCTGACCACGTACAAAGCTTTTGTCCGTAGCCTGATGGAGTACTGCTCTCCCCTCTGGACTGGTGCTCCTGCCTCCCACCTTTCTCGGCTTCACGCTGTCGAAGCCAGGGCATTTAGGATCATCGGCATCTCCTGCAATGAAGCTGAGTCTTTGGGCCTCTCACTCAATTACCGCAGGTTGGTCGGTGGTCTTTCTGTCTTCTACCGACTCCTCTCCAGCCTTGCCCCCCCTGCTCTCTCTGCGATTTGTCCCCACCACATTTCCACAGGGCGCTCAAGGTCCGCCAACAACCCCCTTCTGGTAAAACTACCAAAATCACGAATCACTGCTCATCTTCACTCTTTCATTCCTCTTTTTTTTCCCTCCTTTGGAATAAACTTCCTCACTCTATTCTTTCCCATTCTTCCCTCCAGGCTTTCAAAACAGCTGTTCACCACCACCTCTTATCTTCCCCCATCCAAATCCTCGATCTTTTCTACCCCCGATAATCCACCCAAGCCCACTTCCTTCAATTCCCCTGCTTTCCTTCCTGAAAGTCCCTGTAATGTCCATCTTCTCTTCGCCATGTTCCCCGTCCCATCCCCATCCCTCTCCCTTCCACAGTTCACCTAATGTGTCTGTTCCGCACTGTTTTGTCCCTTCCACTCCCTCCCCTCTTGTCTCATGCCTCCTTGCTGTGAGTTGTGTGTTAGCTCTCATACGAGCCTCGACCAAGGTATACAAAAAAAAAAAAAATAGCCGAAGGGAAACTTGCAATTTATAAAACGAGGAAAGCTAAACTTCTTGTAAACTCTGATGCTGATTACAATGTTTTAACTGTTTTGAAGGCCCTTGTCGTGGCCACATTACGTGCAGAATTTTTTATTTTCACCAAAATATAAATCTGAGAACTGTTTAAGCAGAAATGGTGTTACAGGAATGCATCGTGTAAAGTCGACCATAATGTTATTATTTCATTTTTGCTGTGTCCTTGACCTTTTTATTATGTCTTGTTTTGTATGTTTTGTGTAACTTTTTTCTAAGCTTGTATAGAAAATTCAAAGTCTCTCTGTCTGTGTCTCTCTCTGTATCTCTCTGTCTCTGTCTCTGTCTCTCTCTCCTTCCTTTCTGCACCCCTCCACCCTCGTCTCTCTCCATCTCACACCTTCCCCTCCATCCCTATCTCTGCCTCTCTCTTCCTCCTCCCCCCTTTCATCTGTGTCTCTCTGTCTCTCTCTTCTCCAAACCCCACACCACCCCCAGTCACTGTTTCCCATGACTACAATCATGAACCTTCATCCAAATGGCATGACGTTTTTTTGTAGAACATTTGTTCTTTCAACTTCCCAAGCAAAATGTATTCACCAATGACTTTTTTTTTTTGACTTTTTTTCATTGTTCTCCGGCATATCTATTCTCCATATTTACCCCAAACATCTGTTAATTTTCATTGCTTTATATCGTCACTGCATCAATTGAACATCCTCTTGTCCCCACACTGTTGTTTTTTTGTCGTTTTCTTTCACTGTGTAGGTGTGTGCATGCTCCTCACACTGCTTGACCAGCAGGCGATGGAAACGCTCCTGCTTGATCAAGCACCTCAGACCAACATTTTGGAGGCCATTCTGTCTGCAATGGAGATGACTACCGAAGGTCCATTAAAATTTCTCTTCCAGCATTTCCAGTCAGATATATCGAAAGAAAATAAGTTTGCAACTTTATTACTGTTAGTGGAGGTAATAAAGTTGTAAATGATAACCACTAACAAATTAGGTTATGTTTTTTTTACCTGTTTGTCTGTCTTTCTTTCTGTCTGTGAGCAGGATATCTCAAAATGTTATGGATGGATTCGGACAAAACTTGGTGGACAGGTTGGGTGTGTGACAAGGACAAATTGGTTAAGATCTGAATTTGGATACGAGAATTTTTAAAGTGATTCTTCACCATTGAGAGATGGAACCAAAAATGATATTTAGCATGACGTCTCAAAAAGTTGTGGACAGGTTGTGATAAAACTTTGCAGATGAGTTGGTTAGGTGACAAGAACAAGAGGAGTATATTTTATTTCAGGTCTGGATGCAGATCCGGCCTATTGGTGGGATGTAAAAGGTAAAGTGTTCAGCCTGGCGGAGGTATGTGCTCTACTGAGTGCCGTTCTAGTTTCTCAATATAATCGCTCTCATTACATGGACTTGTTAGCCAATGCTCGCCAAACCAATAGCGGGGTTAAGCGATCAATCCCACACATGTGTGTGCATTTTGTTATTCCCTTTTCTCTGGAACCGCTTTGTGGGATTGCCCCACAAGTTTCACCTTCGGTGCGACTACTCTTGTAGAATGTTTTAATGATAATTATGATGTCATAGGTTATGTAGTGTAGCAGCCATGTTGGAAAAAAGGAAAAATGTTGGACCTCCGCATCTCCGAATCTGCTCCATGGGAAAAAAAATTAAACTTGGCACCTGTGAAGTACTCCCCATGGGGAATGTTTTATGTTTGTTTGTTTTTATCCCCTGCCGCGTGGCGGAAGGGGAATATTGTTATCGTCCGTCCGTCCGGCTGGCTGGGCGTCAACATTTCTAGCTGTGAGTGCGATAACTCATAAACTGTTTGCCATATCGATTTGAAATTTGAGTCACACATGTACCACCTGAAAAGGAAGAACCCTATTGATTTTGGGCGGGGCCGGATCCAAGATGACCGACTGGGGCGGTCGTCCGGCTGGCTGGCTGGGCGTCAACATTTATAGCTGTGAGTGCGATAACTCATAAACTGTTCGCCATATCGATTTGAAATTTGAGTCACACATGTACCACCTGAAAAGGAAGAACCCTATTGATTTTGGGCGGGGCCGGATCCAAGATGACCGACTGGGGCGGTCGTCCGGCTGGCTGGGCGTCAACATTTATAGCTGTGAGTGCGATAACTCATAAACTGTTCGCCATATCGATTTGAAATTTGAGTCACACGTGTACCACCTGAAAAGGAAGAACCCTATTGATTTTGCACGTGGCCAGATCCAAGATGGCCGACTGGGGCGGCCATCTTGAAAAGAATTTTTTTTGTTTTTTGTTTTTTTTGTAATAAATGGAAAAACGCTTATCGGATTTCAATTATTTTTGGTTACTACGTTCCTCACCCCTGGGGAACTTTTTTGAGATGATGACCAAATGGTGTCTTGTTTCCAATTCACCTCCCTCATTATCTGGAATATGTATGACCTTTTTCATTCAATGGCGGGGGATTCCCCATCTCTGATGGGTATATTTAATGATGTTATAGGTGCCTTGATAATGACATCTGAATTGCACACATACAACACTACATCTGATCAATATGAAAGTTTTTGAGGGTCATCTGGGGATAAACTGGTCAACAGAAACAAAAAAATGATCTCATCGGTCATGTGGTTTGGCAGGCAGATTTTTTTTTTTTTTTTTTAAACCTACAAAAATCTTCTCAAACGGTTGAACAGATCAAGGAAAAACTTTACAAGTATGACCGCCTTTCAATGAGGAGCAAAAAGTTCCTCACCAATAACATCAGAGGTCACATGGTTTGGCAGCCATATTGGATTTACCCAAAAACCTTTAAAAATCTTCTTCTCCAGAACGGCTGGACAGATCAAGGCGGAATTTCATCCACAAGTTCCCCAAGCCTTGGGGTTCATGAATAATTAATAGTTCACATGGTTTGACAGCCATATTGGATTGAAGGAAAATATTTTTACAATTCTCTCTTGAATGCTGCATCATTTGATGTGTTACTTCAAAATTATGATCTGGTAATGATGGGGAATAGGTGTTATAAATTTCAATCTGATCTGTCCAGTGTGGACTGGCATCCATAATTATTTAATTATTTGAATGTGTTCTTTTTATTTTGAAGTTTTTTTTTTTTTTTTTTTTTTTTTTTTTTTTTTTTTTAAACAAGGCTCACTTGGCTGCACCTGGATGGGTTTGAGGGTAGAGTAGTTGTAGTTGAACTACGAGTCTTATCCAAGTTCTTCGTGATGACTTCATCTTTAATTTTTGCTTGTTTGGGTTCCATCTGATGACTCAAATGCAGTATCTGTTTTATTTGGTGTTCCATTTGATTTAAATTAATTTTTTTAAATTACAAATTTGTTGCCAGAAGAGTTGGCTCACACCACGTCCTTCTCAAGACTGTGCAGGGAAAGTATTCTAAAGCAGGTAAGCATCCACAAGTCATTCCTAATTATATGACTTTCAAGAAGACCTGCTCGGATATAGAATAGGCTTAATTAGCTAAGCCTTGCAACAAGAATAATAATTTTGCTCAAAAGCGTAAAGTAATTACAGGTCTGTTTTTGGGAGACAATCATATAATAGTTTGAAGGCTTCACTAAAATATTTTGTATTTGCATAATGGTCATTGGTTATATTTTTCATGTCACATTGGTGGCAGGTAATTAAAATATGAATATTATTTTGTATCATTAATATGCCAAGTCATGATTGGTTGACAAGTTTGTCCCAATAAACATCTAAAGTTGTTAATGAGTTTCAAAACAAAAGAAACTAGAACTGCACTCGGTAGAGAGCATACCTCCACCAGGCTGAACAGTTTAGATTTTGTATCCCACTGATAGGCCAGATCTGATCGGCTTGTTCTTGTCACCTAACCAACTCGTCCACCAAGTTTTTTGTCATAACCCATCCACAACTTTTTGAAATATTGTGCGATATATCGTTTTTGGCCCCATCTGTGAATGGTGAAGAATCACTTAAAAATTATAGTGTCCAGATCTGGATCTGGATCTTCACCAAAATAGAATTGATTCGTCCTTGTCACGCATCCATCCTGTCCACCAAGTTTCGTCCGAATCCGTCCATAACTTTTTGAGTTATCGTGTTTACAGACAGACAAACAGGGCTGAAAACATAACCCCCATCCACCTTCCGTGGCAGAGGTAACAAAAGGATGCTTTGCATTCACTGGATGATTTAAAGACATTTTCTGTTGTACCAACACGATTATTAACCACCAACTTTTGCTTATTAACAAAAAAATCATTGTTTTGCTTATTAACCACCAACTCATCTTTATAGATGAGTCACAAGACCCTTTCTGGCCAACGCTGCAATGCCTGATGGTCATGCTGGACCGTTTGGGAGCAAAAGTTTGGGCTGGCCAGAATGTGGATCCCATGCATGCCTTTCACAGGGTCATAAATAGCCCCAACTATCGGAGGGAAGTGGAGAAAGTTTCACCTGTCAGGTATGACTTGACTTATTGGGACTTGCAAGAAAAGTTTTGAAAATACTTTGGTTGTTTATAGTTTCTTTGATTTATCCTCTGAGTCTATTCTCCCTTGCACTTTTCTTCTTCCCCTTGCTGTCTGTCTGACATTGCAGAGTAAAGCAAGAAGCCTTGCAGCCAGATGTTATGTCTTGCAGCCAGATTGTCTATGGAGCAGACACCTCAATTTCTGTGAGTTTTTTTTATTTTATTTTATCCTTATTAATGTTAACCCATTTTCTTTCTTCTACCCTCTTTGCTCCCCCTTTCCAACAGTTGCTAGTTATTCACACAAATCGTTCATCTAAATGGCTTTGAAAGTTTCCTGTATCCCGCGAGGTAGTGTAACCCTGCAGGATTGGCAGTACCGATTGGCGTTTGTGGTTGCTTAGCAACCTGCCAGGGCACTGAGTTGTCTGTGCCCGCCGGCCTCAGGATCGAGCGTTCGGGAGGAACGCGAGTGCTTCTTCTCGTAGCAAGCCTCGAACCCCTGGATCTGCAACAATATATTTACTCACGCACATGGTTGGAAGGGGGGAAGGCCTCAATTACCACGGATATACAAGAGGAAGGCGGGTGCAGTTTAAAATCTTTGAGAACCACTTCCAGGTCAATTGTATGCTGTCCTTGTAGTTCACATCAATGTCTGCTGAGGTCGACCAATTTATCTTCCCTTTCTGCGATTTATGTTCATGCTCGACTATGAACATTAGATCACTGTTTGAAGTAGCAGAATAGTCTGTCACCATTCGTGATGTGAGGAAGCAGACTGAAGTTTTCATCTTTTAATCACAACTTGTATTTGAATTGGATAGAATTGGCAAAAAAAAATTTTGATCATGAAAATGTAGCCCCTGTGAAGCCTTTTAAGTAATTATTCAGTGAACATCATACATCTATACTAATAAAAGGGCGTCGGTGTCGTTGATTGGTATCTTCATATGTTAGTTTCAGAATGTGGAATGGGGTCCTCCCAGGGTGGGCTCAAAGTATCCACCTTCATTTCAGTAAGAAGTCACGATTCATGGACCAAGCTGTGAAGTTTTCTGTTCTCAAAGTTTTGTGCCGAGGTCTCAATTCAGGATCGTAGCTGAGCTCCGGACAGCTTCCAACTGTAGTTCGTTTGTAATAATATTCCCAGGGATGGTTTTTCACACACCTGAAAAGTAGTTCCATGGAGCTTCTAGGATGGCGCATCGTCCGTCCATCCATCTGTGATCCGTCCACAAATACTTGCAACTTCTTATCAGAAACTACATATGATTTCAATAAGATTTGACCACAACCTTCATCTTTCGTGATGGCATGAAAAAAAAAAAACAGTCTGAAGGGGTCTACAGAGGAAGTTTACGGGAGGGTGGGGGCAGTGGGTTGCTTCCCCAAAGAGGTATTTGCTTTCTTCTCAAACGATACACACAATTCCGATGAAACTTCACGACAACTTTCATCACCCATGACGTACCAAAGTTTGTTCATGACATTAAATAAAATCTGGCTCTAAGGGGATTTTGGGGGGGGGGGGTTGTCCCCCAAGATAAGTATTTGCTTTCTTCTCCAAAACTACACATACAATTCCGATGAAACTTGACCACCATCTTCACCACCCGTGATGTATTAAAGTTTGTTCATGACTTAAAAAAAAAAAAATTGGGGTCGAGGAGGGTCGATGGGGAGAGGGGGTGCCCCCCAAAATATGCATTTGCTTTATTCTCAAACTACACAACCAATTCCGATGAAACTTGACCACCATCTTCACCACCCGTGATAAACCAAAGTTTGTTCACGACATTAAGGAAAATTGGGGTCTAAGGTTTTTTTTTAGGGGGAGGGGGGCAACCCCCCCCAAAAAATATGCATGCTTTCTTTTCTGAAACCACATACACTATTTCGATGAAACTTGACCACAACCTTTATCACCCATGATGTACCAAGGTTTGTTCATGAAATAAAAAAAAAAAATCCATAGGTATTTGCTTTCTTCTCCATTATATATTTTGTGGGTCACCCCCCCCCCCCAAGCCACTACCAGGTGAACACCCAGGAGTATTGCCCCGATGTTTAATATCCCTGTGCGGTTCTTTGTCATCATTCCTGTAGTTCCACCTATCACTGGTACAACTTTGGCATTCTTCAGCTTCCAGGATCTTCTAACTTCATTCTTGAGGTCTTAGTATTTGGTCATTTTCTTGATTTCTGCATTACTAAGAACAAAATCATGGGTATTGTCACCTTAATCAGCAATGCCTTCTCCTTTTTTTTGTACCTCAATATGATATCTGGTCGCAATGCTTTGTTTTCGATGTTCACACTCGATGGGATCATTAGGTCGTATGTGAGCGGTACTTCCTTGTTTTCAGTGATTGCTTTTGGTTCATGTTCTCACAAATTTTCTGGAAATAGGATATCAATGTTTTTGCAGATGTGCCAGCAGATTACTTTACAAACTCTGTTGTGTCGTTGTGTGTACAACTGTTCTGACATGTGTTTGTGTTAAGATCGAGTGATGTCCACACTGATTGAGATCGAGTTCTGTCCACACCAATCTTAGGTGGAGAAGTGTTTATTTCACTTCAAACCTATGTGCATATGGAGAGTGGCTGGGAACACACAGTAGTCTGCATAGACCAACTCTGGCAAGCTCAGCTTTAGCTCTGCTTTATATACAGTTTTACTTTGACCCTTGTGTGACTGCTTGTCAAGCAAGATTTATTTTGTGTACACTTATTCACTCTTTCAAGTTCATGCGGTTGGTAAGAAAGTACTGTAATGTACTGAATGGAAGATGCTTAGCAGGCAGACACGAGCGGAGGAACAGTCGAGCCGGGTTGTGTTGCACAAGCGCGAGCGCGGGCGTACTCTGCCCGGCGGCTCTCCTTTATTACGTATGCACACGCACAAGCCGCGTTCGACTACTGCATTCCTACGACGCCTCAGGCGGCGCGCACACCTTATATCCCTTGCAGATACGATGACCACTCTGACCACTCCCACACCACCATGCCCTTCCCCGTAGGCCCGCAGACTCCACCACACTCCTCCCCCCTAAAACTATGATTATTAAATGATCACCATTATAAGAAGCATAAACAACACGAAGGACCTCGGTAGAATAACCATGAAAATAAAATGAAAACAGCGAAGTATAACAGCACACCACATCATATAATGCGTGAAAGCGGGTTAATGGAGCTGCCCCGACCAGATTCCGAAGACACAGCACCTCCCAAACTCTGGCCGCGTTACTGATGTGAAGCAGCAAGGCGAAAAACACAGCAGCCCTACCCAGCGGAAACGCCCCCAGGCGGCTCATGCTGACATGGCCCTCGCCGAGGTCGTGGCGATCTTTCGAGCCAACCTCCCCTGGCACCATCAAATGCCTCCGGCCCACTCCCCCCAGGCAGACCCGACGTAGATAAACATTCCGAGGCCGGAAGCCCGCTGTCTGGAAGCCGTGGCGCCAGCCTTGATCGACCTTGGCCGGGGGCGCTGAACAGCGCCGCTGGCTGTACGCACTTAATGCTCCAAAACAACCCACGCACCACAATCAGTTGAGACGCCAACGCCCGTCTAAACGGCCTTGAGCGAACACAGAGAGCTGCGCTCACAACCAGAGGTGGGGGTAACGCCGACCAGGGCACCAGTCTTGGTTCCGAGTCGATCTCAGAGACCCACACGGCAGCTAGACGGGAGCAATTCCATTTAAACCACACTGCAATCATAGGCTCGTTATAAATCACTACGAACATCACTCGAAGCATTGCAAACTCACTTTTCCGTACAGCGCGGTCTTTTGATAAACTCCCAGCACATGACAAAGCAACTACCTCCGGCCCGGGACAATGGAAGGCCAACCCAACCTTTTTATTTGCCCCCACATCACATTGATCATAATACCAACCCCATTGACTGATCTCCGCCAAATCCACTTTCACACGAGAACTGCTGGCATTTATTTCAACAACGTTAAACTGCATCACTAGAGCAAGGAAAAACACATATGCCATGAACAACAACCCACAACCCACATCACGAGTCCGTTTCTTGGTTGTCGACTCGGTCGTGACTCGCGACTCCCTTTAACGCCACGGGCTCACCGCCACCTGTTGAAGCTGCCTGAACAACACCGACGCGCATTTCCTCACGAACGCTGCCGAAGCGCGGGAACTCATCGCGAGAGCTGATACGGCTCTCGCCGCTCCCGAACCGCACATCACCGCCGCAGGCAGCAACGAACGGTCGCTCCCGCTGCATCGACGTGGCCCCCGCCGCCAGAGCCTCGCCCTCGGTACTCGACAAAGGCCTCGAAGAGAGCACTGGCACATCTGGAGGTACGAACCGGAGATCCAGTCCGAGGTGCACCAGCCAGTCCCGACCCAAAAGGGCGGGCCCCTCCCCTCGTACAACGAACACCGAGAGCCGGGCGCGTCAATCTCGGTAGCGCACTGAGACGTCGGCCCTCGCAAGCGGTGCAATCGCTTCACCGGTGTACGTGTATAACGACAAGGCCGTCTTGACCAGGCGAATACCGCGAAGACCACGAGCCGCCTGCTCACCCATGACCGACACTGCAGCCCTGGTATCCACGCATATCACAGTCGGTTGGCCATTCACTTCGACCTCCACCGTGAAAGGCGTCGTCATCTCTGAACCAACGGAAAACACTCAACCGTGGTTGCATCTCCTGCTCCGGCTCGCCGGCATCGCCATGCCCCGGTTGCAGGCTGATCTCCAGGTCACTG